>NC_044588.1:6989496-7204496 GCF_901933205.1 Camarhynchus parvulus
AAACATATTTTTGCCCTCTTGTATTTAAGAATTTGGTGATATGGTCTAAGTTATTGCATCTTTCTGAAGGAATTGAGGGTAACTGATCTCTCTTTTCTTGTCACATCCCATTGTGAGCGTTTCCCTGCACCCTCTGCAGAAATCAGGGTGTCCCTCCAGGGACTGCCCTTGCTCAGAGCCTGGGTGTGACACAGTCAGGCACTGCCTCTGTGGGTGGGAGGAGTTTGTGTGGGCGCTGAGATGGGAACCCATTCAAAGAACCTGGCAAGCAAATTCTCCCCTGGAGATGGGAAATGGAGATAAACAAATCCTGGGCTCAAGTACAGCTATCAGAGCAGCCACAGAGCCTTTGTGGCTCAGGAGAATGGAGAAGCTGTGCTTGGAGAGTCAGTTCATGCTCACCAGGTTGGGAAGGGACCTTGCTGCTGGGAGGGCAGAAGTTCAAAGCAACCTCACGTTCACCTCTGATAGGAGCTCCTCAGTATCTTGGCTTTGTAATTAATTCAGAATCTTCTGTCAAACCCCAGCAGTAATAAAACATGGGTCAGGACATCAGGGTTTTCTCCAGTCCCACATTTTAAATTGTCCTTTCTCATTACAAACAAACAAGGAGGTGCCCTGCCTGTGGCAGGGGGTGAACTTGGTGATATTGGAGGTCTCTTCTACCACCTGCTCTGGATTATTGGCTGGGATCTCACCTGCTGTGGTTTATTGGGATCATTGTCTGGGATCTCACCTGCTGTGGTTTATTGGGATCATTCTCACCTGCTGTGGTTTATTGGGATCACTGGCTGGGATCTCACCTGCTGTGGTTTATTGGAATCATTCTCACCTGCTGTGGTTTATTGGGATCATTGTCTAGGATCTCACCTGCTGTGGTTTATTGGGATCACTCTCACCTGCTGTGGTTTATTGGGATCATTCTCACCTGCTGTGGTTTATTGGGATTATTGGCTGGGATCTCACCTGCTCTGATTTATTGGGATTATTGGCTGGGATCTCACCTGCTGTGGTTTATTGGGATCATTCTCACCTGAAGCACAGTTTGTGACTGACTGGAAAGGCTGGGACAATAAACTCCGTGTCCCTGGGTTATGCAAGGAGCTGAGTGTGGTATTTGGGGTGCTCTGGGACCCTCCTTCCTTGCACTGCAATATCCTTTACAGCATCCCTTGGCTGTGTAATATTTCCAAGTTCTTGTTTTATTTGTTTGTTTTAAAGATCCTGAGAGCGCTTCCTGCTTGGCCCCTGAGGTTGTGACTTTAATCTGATGTGCTGGTGCAGATTTGTATGCTCAGAGCCCAGAAATGCTCCTGTTTGTGGCTCAAGTGGAGAGTGCTCAGTTTGTGACACTCTCCATATCTCACTGCTTGTGTGTCAGGTCATGAACCCTTCTAGTGAACATATGGCCAGACAGAGAATCTCAACATTAAAGAGCAATAATAGTTTTCTTAATACTAAAGAAAAAAATAATGCAGCAGAAACTCTCCTATATTAGTATGAACATCTGTTTTCCAATGCTGATTTGAAAAAAACAGCTTTTTATTTTCATTTTGACAGTAAAAGAAACTATCAGGTGATAAAGATAAGGGGCCAAGTTCTTACTGGGTGGTGTGGAGAGCTTCCTGCTAAAGGGCAACACTTCCCTGGACCTAAAAATACCTTCAGTGTCACTGTCATTTTTAGAAGTGTGGAATCACAGCCACCCAAGCTCCTGGGCCTCGTGTTCAGGGGAGGGACTGATGCAGCAGGAGCCTGTAGGGCTGGTGTGGGTAATGCACATTTAAATAATGAAATGACATCAGGAGGCTCCTGCTGTTGCAGTGCTCTGATGCCTGTGGTGTTGTTCTGTGTGAAATGTTGGAATGCCAGGCTGGTTTGGGTTAAAGGTTATCCCATTTCAGCCCCCTGCCATGGCAGGGAGCCCTCCCACTGTGCCAGCCTGGCCTGAGGAGTGCTCAGCTCCCTGACAAGGTGGCACAGCCCTGCTTTGGGCTGGCACAGCTGCCTGCCCTGAGCCAGGTTTTCAGGCACCTTTAGGATGGGGGATTTGATGTGTGATGTCCCCATGCTGTCCTTTTTTCCTAGGATCAGAAAAGGGATGTGTTCCCTTTCAGAGCAGCCAAATGAGCTGTTAATGAGCTGGCCCCTGATGAATTCCAGCCTTTCCCTGCTCTCCAGGCCCATCCAGCTGTGTCTCTGTGGAGAGCTCTGCCAGCCTTGGGGCACAGCCCCTGAGGCTGGCGCTGACCTGGGCACTGACCTGGGCACTGACCTGGGCGCCTGTGCTGGCTCCTGAGATGCCAGCTCCTGGTGAGGAGCTGCTCCAGGTGTCAGGGCAGAGTCTCAGTGCTCCCTTTGTCCCTCTGTCCCTCTGTCCCTGCGTCCCCGTGTCCCTGTGTCCCCATGTCTCTCTGTCTCTGTGTCCCCTCTGTCCCCATGTCCCTCTGTCCCTCACAGTCGCACAGAAGCTCTGCCACCTGCTGGGAATGAACGTCATGGAGTTCACCCGTGCCATCCTCACCCCCCGCATCAAAGTGGGCCGGGACTACGTGCAGAAAGCCCAGACCAAAGAACAGGTGAGCTCTGAAAGGTCCAGAGAACCCAGAGCAAAGAACAGGTGAGCTCTAAAAGGTGCTTTAAAGGCCGAGGGAAGCTGCCTTGTCCTCATTAGCTCCTAACAAAGATAACTGAGCGTTTGCTGCTCTGTTAAAGCTTTAGTGTCTTTGTGAAATGTTCTTAAATGGTAAAAATCATCTGTAGAATAGAACAAACCTTTCCATTTCCTTGACTTTCTCCTGGTTTCATCCTTTCATGTTGTGACATTATCAAATACTTGGAGACCTTTTGTTTTTATGGAACAGTTTAGGAAGAAATTTTTCTTAACATTGATCGAACTCCAAACTGTTCCTACTGCTTGTTTTCATTCCTCACTGGTATTAGCTCCATCCAGCTTCTTCCTTCACCGAGTTATTTGTGATAACATCCATGTCTGTGTCCTTTTGATGGCTTTTCCAGGGTAAATAAATGTTCCTGTTTGGGTTTGCAGGCAGACTTTGCAGTGGAAGCCTTGGCAAAGGCCACCTATGAGCGCCTGTTCCGCTGGCTCGTGCACCGCATCAACAAAGCCCTGGACAGGACCAAACGCCAAGGAGCCTCCTTCATTGGCATCCTGGACATTGCTGGCTTCGAGATCTTCGAGGTACAGGGAGATATCCCTGCTCAGGCTTTCCTTTTCCTGTTTCTGTGGGGTCGGGGCAGCTGCAGAGGCACCGAAAGCAGCACGGTCCAAGGTTACACGAGGGGTTGGTTTGGGTGTAACAGCCCAAAGTTACAGTGCCAGAAAATCACAATTTAATCTTTAATCCTTCTTTATGTGTGGTAGTTGTTCCTACTATAATTTAATTGTTCCTACTATAATTTATGTCATGGAGATTGGTAGAATTGCTTTCCAGTTTTCTTTGCGTTACATTCGAACCTCGCGAAGTTTTGGAGAATTTCCTTATAAAGTCAAATCTTTGCCTCCCAGATCTGCGGTGTCTTGTCACTGACTCATTCTTGAACACTGATGTTATTTTGTAGCTGAACTCCTTTGAGCAGCTCTGCATTAACTACACCAACGAGAAGCTGCAGCAGTTGTTCAACCACACCATGTTTATCCTGGAGCAAGAGGAATATCAGCGAGAGGGCATCGAGTGGAACTTCATTGATTTTGGCCTGGATCTGCAGCCTTGCATTGACTTAATTGAAAGACCTGTAAGTCTGCACATGAATAATGCTCTGAGGAGGAGAGCTTGGAGTGCTGACTGTGTCTTTTGCTGCCTGCAAATGAGACATTTCTTTGTGGAGCTGTCATTAAAAGGGAATTAACTGGAATGCTGAGGTTCAAATCTAAAATATCGTGTATTGTTAATAAAAGGATTTATCCAGAGGGGATTTTGCCATTATGTCAGTGTAAAACACTAAGCTCAAGATATGAAGCTGTTATTTTTATATCTTTTTCCCTGGTACTAATGAAGTCATTAATCCTGTCAGTGTCATTAAACTGTGCCATTGTGGTGTAGGAGCTTTGGGACTCAGGTAGAAAGTTTTTCCAAGATTTGTGGTAGACTTCCTTCATTGGAAATCAATAGCAAAATTCCTGAAACTTTGTGTAGAGTAGAGTTTCCCCTCAGAAAATTGCCTTGCAAATAGGAAAACAGGATCTCAAAAGTGATTTTAGTCACTGGTTTTTAACATCCTCCTCTGGCTGCTCAATCCATGGAAGCTGAGGAGCAGGAGGAGCAGATGGGGAGAACAGAGACTCCTGAAGTTTGTTCTGTCCATCTCAGAACCTTTTAAATGAAACCTGGGCCACTGCAGGTACTCCTCCTGCCTGTTTCTGTGTATCCTGGGGTACAGGTGAGCTCCCAGTGCTGCTGTGCATCCTGACCAGCAGAAAAGCTGCATTCCTCTTTCCCTGTGGGAAAAGGGAAATCTTGTTTCACTTATCAAAGGTCTGCACTTTGTGTGTGGAACTGAGAAAGTTCTGCCTGCTTGGAAGGTAAAATCTCCTCCAAACAGGCTCAGGGGACAAGTGTGGCTGCCCTCAGTGTGCATATGTTTAGCTGAATATCCTAAAACACCTCAAGTTATTTATTAATTTCAAAGCAAACCTCAGTACCCTCCCAGCTGTTCTGTTAGTGTGATGCCAGGAAACATCTCTCACCAAATGGGTGAACTTTGCATTCCCTCAGAACCTTTTAAGTATAAACCCTTGCAAACCAAGGTTTTTAGCTGAACTCCTTGCAAAGCAAGGCTCTGGTCAGCATGGACCAGCTCAGTGGTGTCCCCAAGGATATTGGAATGTGTTTGTTTGATTCAACCATAACATCCCTCCTGACCTGGACTCCCCCACAGCTTGTTTTACTGGAATTAGGCTTGGAGCATTTTGCACTACCCTTATTGTGATGTTCAGTGGTGCACTGGAAATATTAAACTTTGAGAAAAGAAAATTATATATATACATATATAAGACATGAACACATTCTCAACCTGCTTTTCAGGCAAATCCTCCTGGTGTGTTGGCATTGCTGGATGAAGAATGCTGGTTCCCTAAAGCTACTGACAAGACATTTGTGGAGAAATTGGTCCAAGAGCAAGGAACTCATTCCAAGTTCCAAAAGCCAAGACAGCTAAAGGACAAAGCAGACTTCTGCATTATTCACTATGCAGGGAAGGTAAGGGCTCACCGTTAAATTCTAGTTTGGAAAGGTTGGTTTGGGGAAAGTTCTCTGCTTTCCTTCCCAAGCCTGGATGCAAAAATAGACAACTTCTGCCTTGGTTGGAGCAGAACCATGGTGGTCTACAGAGATTTTAGGGAATCTCTGTAGGGAATTAGGGAATTTTAGGGCTCTCTGGGTTGGGATGAAGCCCAGGTTGGTATCAATGATTTTTTAGCTGCTGAGCTGGGGTTTATTTGGGAACCACAGGTTTGGCCCTTCAAAGATAAGAAATTTGTTTTCTGTATAGGACCAAGTGTTTAAATGTAAATACTGTAGGGAAATTCTAAAAAAATCATGCTGCAGCACATCCTTTACTCTCCAGTAATTTAGATAAAGTAATTGGTGTCTGTCCTAGAGCTGGTTTTACATCTTCACAATGAAACTTATTTTGGCAATAAACTGGGCAGCAAATAACACACAGCTGTCAGTAAGAAAGCAGTCAGATTGCTGAATTTTAAAGAAAACCCCATTTACTCTTCCAAAAGCATGACAAACTTTGAGCTGTCCTAAGGAGGCTCAGCCAGCAAATGTGAGCACCAGGCAGGGCTGGATCTGAGCCTGGAGGTCTTTGCCAGCCTTGGTGATCCTGAGCATGGGCAGTGAGAGGAAAGCACCTCTGGTGTTTGATGCTGAGAAACGGAAACCTGGGGCTGGCTTTGCTCTGAGCCTGAGCCCTTGGCTGCCCTGCAGGTGGACTACAAGGCAGATGAGTGGCTGATGAAGAACATGGACCCCCTGAACGACAACGTGGCCACGCTCCTGCACCAGTCCTCGGACAAATTCGTGGCTGAGCTTTGGAAGGATGGTAAGAGAGCTCTGAGCACAGATTGTTGGTGGTTTCACCTTGCTGGATGAGTTGTTTGAGGTTTTCTTAATGCCTGTTCCTTCCTCACCCTCCACTTCTCCATTGTAAATCCCTACAGCATTTTCTCTCTTACTTAGTGCCCAAAGTCCACCAAGGAAGCTGAGTTGCACCTCTGGTCCCTTGCACATGTACCATTTCTGAGTAGCTGCTTCTCATGTTCATTACTGGAACTGATGCTCACTTATTACTTGTTGCTCTGTGTCCAATTCCGTGTGGAATCTTGTCCAGAACTCTTGGTTGGGACTTGCTGCAGTGGAGTCCTGAGTGTGAACAGCTGGGGTGGTTCTTGCTGTTGGTAAAGCATTGTAAACACTGTCTCAGTGAGCACCAGCGCAGTTATTTCCTGTGCAGGGGTGGGTGGTACTCTGGAAATCCACATCTCCTAAAATTCATTGCAAGAGCAGCTGTAGCAGTGCTGAGATTAAGATCAAATCCTGTTCTAACTGCACACTGCTGCTCAGCCAGGTTACCTGCCCATCACCTGGAAGTATTTATCAGTACTTGCACCAAATGACTCCAAAAAGCAGAAATAGCCACATAAATACTTAGCAGGGACTTTTCTATTCTGCTTTTTAACATCATAGTCTACTGATTAGAGCATATTTACATGTCACAGGATATAAACCTTGCAGTTTGTTACTTGAGGAGGAAATGCAGCTTGTGATTTAGGTGGTGCTGGAGGTTAATGTGAGTTTCCCTGTTTGGGCAGCCAGAGAGAGCAGCTCTAATGAATCTGTAAAGAACTTTTTGGTTGGGGATCTGCCCCTTTCCCTTGGAGGACACACACAGAGCAATTGTGTTTTGGTCCAAATCCTCACACCCTGTTCCCACAGACCATTGAAATGTGCATGGGATATGTTGTGGCACAGTGAAGTGTGTTTGCAATTGATGAACCTGTTGTTTTTACTAACTCAAGTGTCTTGTGTATCTGCTCTTCTGTCTTTGTGTTTCTGCTGTTTCTCTGCCTTAGAGATTCAGAATATTCAGAGAGCCTGTTTCTATGACAATATTTCTGGTCTTCATGAGCCACCAGGTGAATGGATATAAAACACTAGGCCTACTAAAGGCAGGGCTGTTGTACCTCCAGGAGAACCATTTTTGCTCGTAGGCTTGCATGAACTTCTCATTTCATGCTGAATTTAGGTAAACCCCCAGCCCAGCCCCCCTGGGGCCCCCAGTGCATTCCTGTCCAGCTGCTGCTGCACACACACAAAGCATCTCCAGTTTTGCATTGCAGATGAAAAGGTTTGTTGCTTCCTGGTTCCATGAGGAGATGTAGAATTGCCTCTAAAAGTGACAATTCTGGTAGCTGCAAGCATTTGAGAGAATGCAAAAGCTTTGGAACACTATCAAGCTTCTTTCTGCAGTCCAACATTGACAAAACTCTGGGTTGTTTTAGGACATGGCTGTGTCCTTTTGGGAGGAGAGCTCAAGAAAGTATCAGGATGAGTGCTGCAGTTTTAGTGGGGGTAGAAAGTGAAATAAACTTCTTCCAGCCTTGTTGGAATTGTCCTTTTATTTAAAAGCCTATTAATTTTAATATTTATATAAGCTGCAGATGTTTTTTGGGGTATTGAGAAATCCATAAATGCACTTGGAATGTTTTTGAAGACACTTTAGATATTTAGTTCAACTTCCTTGTCCTTCTTGGATTCCTCTCCCCAAGTTTAGAAACACACGGATGTGAAGGTTGTGCCTCAGATTTTGGGTTTGTCTCTCACCACTCCTCATACATCCCATCCCTGAGGAAACCAGGGATGTTCCCAAAGGAATTCCTGCAGAGCTTTGATCCAGGGGCTCCAGCCAGCGGTGATGGCCCAGTCATGCAGTTCATGCTTTAAACCTTTAGGCAGAGCTCACATTTAACTCCAGTCATCCTGTTTGGAATATAAATCACCCTCGTAGAGCTGGAGCACAGAGGGGAGCAACACAAAACTGCAGGATCAGATCTTTGCCAAATTGTAGGAAGTACAAGGTGAAACAGAGCTGAGTGGTTGCAGTCCTTAGTGGGGCCTGGTGGGTGCAGGTTTCCAATATTGGCAATCACTTCATCCCCTATAAAACTGACTCCTGTAGTCTCTGTCCCATGTCTGATTTGGGACTGAATTCTGCTTTAAAACCAATATTTGGGATGTGACCTTATAAACACCTTATCACCTACTTATTTCTCCAACTTTAGTAAGTTTAATTCTTGTGTTCAAAACCTTGTGGAGGATCCAGGCTCTGCTCTACACACAAGACTTAAAACTGATTATTCAAATTTGCTGCCCTATGTTTCTCTGCTTTTAATTTTCCCTTTTTTTTTTTTTTAATAGACCTTTGACCAGTTGAATATTGGGAAGAAGTTAAATAGTGTCCCTTATTTGTCAGATAATTCTGGTAATAAAGCATAATTCCCTCTGCTTTGGTTTGAACGAATTTGAAGATAATGTGACAAAATTGAAGCTGTAGCCTACAAACAGATTTTTGTTTCTGGCTGCCCAGCTTGGATTTCATGGAGAACCCACAAATGTTGGGATCTGCTCAGTCCTAAGAAGCACCAGCTGTAATTAGTGAGGTGTTAAACCACCTGTGTATCTTTTAGTGAACTGTTTAACAATCCTTGACATGCACGTGGAATCACCTTCAAGGTTTTAATAATGGCACTCACATTTCTAACTGTGCTTCTGAAAACCAAACCCTTGAGATCCTTACCCAAAATGTTCCAAAAAATCAAAGACAAATCTTTATTGTGATGGTTTATTAAAGACAGCTTGGAAGTGCTTTGGTGAGTTTTCCTGGTTAGAAACTTGTCTTTTGGGCAGGGAGATTTTTGCAAGTGTATTTAAAAATGGGAAGAATCTCCCAAATAGCAGCTGAGCACAAGTCTGGCAGATACTTTTTCCCCTCTTGTCCCTGAAGTAACACTATTTCCAACTCTTCTGGAAATCTCTATTGAAAGATGAAGTAAACTCAGGTTTAACCCATTGTATTTAACCTATTCTATGTCAAAAGTGACTTTCCATGCACAGATGTGTAATTCCAAATGTTGAACCCATGAACACTGTGCACTGTAAGGACTCAGACAGAGAGCTGCCTGCGAGCTGGCATTCACCTCTCTACAAAGTGATTTAAACACAGAAACAGCTTTCCTGGTCATGTAGAACTGCAGGTAAAGAGCTGGATATTTCAGCCTGTACCTCCTGAAGCTGCACTCCTGTGCTGGATGAGTCCGTGGCTGTTGGTCCCCGAGCTTGTGTCGCGGTCCCGCTGCGCCGCCTCGCCCGCCAGCGCTGTCCCCGGCTTCTGCTGCTGCTCCCGTGCCACCAGGGCCACCAGGGCCACCCTGCCCACCCCTCGGGGAGCCGCTCAGCCCTTGCCTCTTGTCCCCCGCAGTGGATCGCATCGTGGGGCTGGACCAGGTGACGGGCATCACGGAGACGGCCTTTGGCTCAGCCTACAAGACCAAGAAGGGCATGTTCCGCACCGTGGGCCAGCTCTACAAGGAGTCCCTGACCAAGCTGATGGCCACGCTGCGCAACACCAACCCCAACTTCGTGCGCTGCATCATCCCCAACCACGAGAAGAGGGTAGGGGCTGCAGGCCGCTCCTGCTGCTTGCTTCTCCTTGTTCTCACCTGCCCTGAGCCCTGTGTCCTGCCCGGGCCTTCCCTCTCCGCTCAGGGCTGTCACACTGGGCAGCGTCTGCTCAGAGTTCCCTGCATGTGCCCTGACTCACCCAGCTGCCTTCTGGCCTGGAAAACTGAAAGTACACTTTGCCACTGTAATAATTAATTTAATAATATAATTTAATTTATAATTTATAATTTATTTAATTTATTTAATTTATTTAATTTATTTAATTTATTTAATTTAATTTATTTAATTTATAATTTAATTGATTTCATTTATAATTTAATTTATTTAATTTATGATTTAATCATATAAATTAATTTTATAATTAATTTAGCAATTAATTTAATGCCAATTAAAAGAATCTGTGTTTTATTTTGTCCAGGCTGGAAAACTGAAAGGACACTTTGCCACTGAAATAATTATTTTAATAATACAATTTAATTTATAGTTTATTTAATTTATTTAATCTATAATTTAATTGATTGCATTTATAATTTAATAATATAAATTAGTTTTATAATTAATTTAATAATTCATTTAATACCAATTAAAAGAATCTGTGTTTTGTTTTGTCCAGGCTGGAAAACTGAAAGTACAGTTTGCCACTAATGCCAGTTAAAATAATCTGTGTTTTGGTTTGTCCAGGCTGGAAAACTGGACCCACACCTGGTTCTAGATCAGCTCCGGTGCAACGGGGTTTTGGAAGGAATAAGGATTTGTCGGCAGGGATTCCCAAACAGGATCGTGTTCCAGGAATTCAGGCAGAGGTAACAGCAGCAGCAACAGCCTTTTCAGTTCTTAAGAGCCTTTTGAGTTCCTTATTAAATAATTGGGGACCCCACATTCGTCCCTTCTCTCCCAGCCCAGCTCAAAGAAAATCAAAACCTGATTGTGAGGCCGTGAACTTGTGTGTTTAACTGCTGCAGTTTGTTCTGAAGGCAGTAGGCAAGGGAAACAGTCCAAAACTGGCTGCTGGAAAAGCTTCCTGGAGGAATTCCCTAACTGTGCTTTTTTTAATGTTTATGCTATCAATTGTTAATTAGTTAAGATTAATTGTTAATTAGTTAAGATTAATTGTTTATGCTATAAATCACTAAGTTTATACTATAAATCACACTGCTTATTGCTGAAGGTAAAAGTATTTTTTCATTTATGCTGTAAGTTTATACTATAAATCACATTGCTCATTGCTGAGTGTAAAGGTGTTTTTTCATTTGCCTTCCAGGTATGAGATCCTCACTCCCAATGCAATTCCCAAAGGTTTCATGGATGGTAAGCAAGCCTGTGAGCGTATGGTAAGTGTTCATAGCTGAATATTGTCTAAACATTGAAAAATTCCCCAAAATTGTCCTTTTCTTGCTGTAACAACAATGCCCTTGCCTGTGTGTTCAGATCAGAGCCTTGGAGCTGGACCCCAACTTGTACAGAATTGGACAGAGCAAGATCTTCTTCCGAGCTGGAGTCCTGGCACACCTGGAGGAAGAGAGGGACCTGAAGATCACAGACATCATCATCTTCTTCCAGGCAGTGTGCAGGGGATACCTGGCCAGGAAGTGAGTGTGCTTTGGGACTGGATCTTCCCTCGGCTCTCCCAAGCCTCTCTGACAGGGAGCTGTGCTTTAAAACTTGAATTTCAGGAGAGATTTTGAGTGTGTTGCCTGAGGGACTGTAATTGTACCCTGGGTATTAAGAGGATTTTTGCCTGGGGAGAATTTGCACCTTCATTCCTCAAGAATATCTCCTTTCCCTGCTCTTGCCTTTGTGGCACACACAGCCCTTCACAGTGGCTGCAAATTCCTTTGTCTCTCCTCCTGTCCCACTGGAGGTTCCTGGAAGTTCTTTGGAAAGCTGCTTTTTAAAAATTAAAGTAGCAAATCCATCCTGATTTTGTCTTTTTAAGAAAAAAACCTGTTGAGAGTAAGGGAAAACAGAATTTTTAATTATTGGAAATGGTGACTGCAGCTCTTGCTCTGACTCTATAGGAGCAAGAACTCATAAATTCACTGTAGTTACTGAAATTATTTATAAGCCTATTTACTGTCTGTAAGTGTTGTAGGGTTGGGTAACCTAAAAATTAAATGATGGTCAGCTGTATTTAACACATTTATTTATTTAACTTCTCGCTGTCTTCAGGGCCTTTGCAAAGAAGCAGCAGCAGCTGAGTGCACTGAAAATCCTGCAGAGGAATTGTGCTGCATATTTGAAGCTGAGGCACTGGCAGTGGTGGAGAGTCTTCACCAAGGTTCCTTCTGTTCTTTCTTTTCTGTTCCATTCACCTATAAAGAGCTGAGTGCAGGCTCTCACATCTTCATTTCCCACCTGTGCAGGTGAAGCCTCTTCTGCAGGTCACTCGTCAGGAAGAAGAGCTTCAAGCCAAGGATGAGGAGCTGATGAAGGTGAAAGAAAAACAGACAAAAGTGGAGGCAGAGCTGGAGGAAATGGAAAGGAAACATCAACAGGTTTGTGTCCAAGATCAGCTTTTGATATGCAGGACATGGATTATTGTGCTCTGGCCCATGTGAGGGAGCCAAGGAGGGTCAGGTGAGCTGATTCCCACTCTGCTGGAGTGTGGAATAGGAAGATACAGCATTGGAATGTGGAATAGAGATGCAGAAACATCTTACCAAAACAAAACCTGATTTTGTGGCCTTCCCTGGTTTACAGGAGAAATTCAGTGGCAGTTTCATTCTGTGCCTGGGCTGGGCAGGCTGTGGGCAAGCACTTGGGGCAGCTCTGCAGATCTGGTGGCTTTCTGTGCTGGCAGAAATTTGGTGAATAAAGGAAGAGCAGTTCCAGTGTCACCTGGAGAGACAAGGAGCTGATGGATGGACCCTCAGCGGGTGGGGGCACTCCAGGGCTGGCAGGCAGTGCCTCCGTGCCCAGTGACAAGTGGCATCCTCAGGGATGGGGACTGGGACTGGCCAGAGGTGCCAGGATCAGCCCATGGCACTGCCCTGCCACTCTGCAGGAAATGCCACAGCTGGTGTCCTCTGGGCTGCTGCTAAAGCCTCTTGGTGTGGGATGTGGGCATGGGAGGCAGGAACTGGAGCACAGCGTGGCCTTGAAGTACCTCTGTGGCTGTCACAGGTGTGATCTCTCACCAGAGTCTCTGAAGTGTCATTTTGAAAGCTTCACCGCCTTTTGTATTTGCAGGTGCTGGAGGAGAAGAACATCCTTGCAGAGCAGCTCCAGGCTGAGACAGAGCTCTTTGCAGAGGCTGAGGAGATGAGGGCTCGCTTGGCTGCCAAAAAGCAAGAGCTGGAAGAAATTCTCCATGATTTGGAGTCCAGGGTTGAGGAGGAGGAGGAAAGAAACCAAATATTGCAGAATGAGAAGAAGAAGATGCAGGGCCATATCCAGGTATGGCTCTCAGTGACTGCAGGTGGGGAAGTGGGATGGGAAGCTCCCTCAGCTCCTCTACAGGATAGAGGAATTTGGCTCCTGAGTGGAATAAAATGATTTCTCTTCTCTTCTCTTCTCTTCTCTTCTCTTCTCTTCTCTTCTCTTCTCTTCTCTTCTCTTCTCTTCTCTTCTCTTCTCTTCTCTTCTCTTCTCTTCTCTTCTCTTCTCTTCTCTTCTCTTCTCTTCTCTTCTCTTCTCTTCTCTTCTCTTCCTTCTCTTCTCTTCTCTTCCTTCCTTCTCTTCCTTCCTTCCCTTCCCTTCCCTTCCCTTCCCTCCCTTCCCTTCCTTCCTTCCCTTCCCTTCCCTTCCCTTCCCTTCCTTCCCTTCCCTTCCCTTCCCTTCCCCTTCCTTCCCTTCCCTTCCTTCCCTTCCTTCCCTTCCCTTCCTTCCCTTCCCTTCCCTTCCCTTCCCTTCCTTCCCTTCCTTCCCTTCCCTTCCCTTCCCTTCCCTTCCCTTCTGAGAGAAATGTTCCTTTTGGACTGAAATCCAGGGAACATCATGAAGGAAATGACTCCTTTGACTTCACTAAGACAATTAGGTTACTTGATTGAGGTGTTTTTGAAAATCAGATTATTTAGATGCTTCCTTTTAAATAATGGTGGCCCTGAAAAAGGGAGTAGCTGAGAACTTACCTGTCTTTAAAAATATTAAAAGTAGTTGAAGAGGGAATAAACTCCACTTCTCACAGCTTTTGATACAATTTAAAAATGTCTGTTAATCATATTTAAGTGAATCATGTTTAAATCCTCAGAAGCATAGGACATTATTGCTTTTTGACTCTTTGTGTCAATAACTGGACTGGCTCAGCTGTGATACTGAAATAAGGAGAGTTGTTTCCTGTGGAATCTCTTCCCAGACCCTGCTGGTTTTCCACCAGGTGCCCCATTCAGCTGCAGTGTGCTGGGAAGCCTCTGAGCAATCAGCCTGATCTGATTGGCTGTCATTAATTACAGATTTTTTATTTTATAGTTGGAATGAGGAAGGTGAAGCCTGTGGCAGTGAGTTTGTGTTTCCTAGAGAGCACATTTATTTCACCCAAAGCTGCAATCCAGAGCATCAAAAATTCCATGTGCATCCCATGGCCCTTCCTTGCTCACCAGATCATTGATCCTGTAAATGAATCTGACAAAGGAAGTGTGGGTTTGGTGTGTGTTAGGGCAAGAGGCTTTTCAAAATAACACATCTTTGTCACTAAGTTCAAAAAGCCTAAGTTACCACCTGGATAACCTGGAAAATGCTCAGCTGCAGTTGTCTCTGTTCCCAGGACCTGGAGGAACAGCTTGATGAGGAGGAGGGAGCTCGGCAGAAGCTGCAGCTTGAAAAAGTGACAGCTGAAGCAAAGATCAAGAAGATGGAGGAGGAGATCCTGCTGTTGGAGGACCAAAATTCCAAATTTCTGAAGGTGGGAGCAGTGTGCAGGGTGGAGGTGCCAAGGGACAGCTCCCAAAGCTGCTGTCACAGGGTCTGGGACACCTCTGGGATGTGAGACACTGGAGAGGAGTTTGGGCTGACGTTCCAGAGGGAGTTTGTCATGCACACTTCCCAGTTCCATGACTCTCCCAAATCTTAGAGCTGGAAAAGTGGTTTATAGCTGCCATTGTTCTCTGCAAACAGATTCCCAGTGCTGTCCTAAAGCCAGGCCTGCTGCGTGCTGAATTCCAGGTCTCTCTTGGAAAATAAAGAGTTCATGGTTCCAAACACTTCCAGTTGATCCTTGACATTGGCAATCAATTGAAATAAAATCTGCATTAGAAACAAAATGTGTAATAGAACCTTGTGCAGTCTGACAGCTTCTGTGGGTTCTGTACATTCCTTTATTTGCACTGCTCAGGGACTCTGTTGAAGTTATTTTGAAGTTATTTTCCCTCTCCTCTCTCCTCCCAGGAAAAGAAGCTGATGGAGGATAGGATTGCTGAGTGCTCTTCTCAGCTGGCTGAAGAAGAAGAAAAAGCCAAAAACTTGGCCAAGCTGAAGAACAAGCAGGAGATGATGATCACAGACTTGGAAGGTTTGTTGTGCCTGGAACGGCCTGGGGGCAGCCAGGAGGGGATGGATCCCCTGGGGCAGGATCTGAGCTGGGCACAGCCAGAGCTGCTGCTCCAGGCAGCTCCTGGGGGAAATGTGTGTCTCTGGCAAGGCTTGCTGCATCTGCCTGCTCAGTTCTGTTCAGCTTGTCAGGTTTTCATTTTTGAGAATCCTTTATAGACACACTCAGAAATTCCTGCTCTTGCCTGTATCCATTAACACCAGGGGAAAACATCCTGGCTCCTGGAAGCTTCTCCCATTTTCCTCTAACACCAGAGCAGTGTGTTCCTGCAGGAATGGCAGCAGGCACTCTTTAGGCTTCCAGGATTGTGTTTCAATAAGCAAATCCCAATTGTTTTGCTTTTCTTAAATATTTATCTTCATTATATTTATAGATATATTTTATTTTGTAGTGTTTTATTTTATTGAGCAGCCTGCTCTAGTGGAAGGTGTCCTGCCCAAAGAATGAGCTGAGCTTTAAGGTCTCCTACAACCCAAACCATTCCATGATTCCATCTAAAATGGCTCCATTCCTTAAGCCATTTATTTCTGGTTGTTTTGCCAGTGTTGTCACAAGTTAAACCTGCCCCATATGCAACCCTTCTTGATTTTGTGTTGTTTTATTTTCATTACTATAGATACTGCGCAACATTAACGAGCTGCCAAGTCAAAGTTGCAAAATAATAGAGAAAGTTGTTCTCTGAGCCCTAATTTGGGAATGGCTCTTGCACTTGGTGTGCTGGGGCCTGTCTCAGTGCATATTTTGAGGCTGATGTGCTTCTGGAAGGACGTCAGAGTTTCACCTTATCTGTGCAGGCAGGTGTTGAGCTGACAGGGGGAGCAGTGATTGATGAGCCTTGTCTTTGACTGTTCATTCAGAGACTCCAAGGTGGGTCTAAGCAAGCTTTACTCACTGGAAAATAATGCTGGAGTAGCTCTGTGCTTAAATCAGGACTAGGAACGTGACAGATGTGTTTGGTTACAGAGCCAGTCCAAGACTGATGACCTTAGAAGTGGAAATTAAAATTTATATTTAAGGCATGCAATTTCTTGGCTAGGAAAGCAGAGTAAAATGATATTTACTCTTGGAGATGACTCAAGAAGCCATTAAGGTCTCTCTGCTAGAGTCTTGGCACTGCTAGGCACTGATATTTGGGGAAAAAAATTAATTCAGTTTGCTGGGAACTCTCTGAATTACAAAACTGAGTCTTGTGACACTGCTGTAAGTGTCACCCACCAGGAACTTCATGTAAAAACAGAGGGGAAAGTACAAATCTTTGGGAATGTGAAACTGCTTGGAGAAAAGCAGAGTTACCTTAGGTTGTCTGGAGAACCCCAAAGAGCCCAGGGTGGCCCTGAGGTGGTTCCTGAGCAGGGCTCCCTTTCCATCCTGTCCAGAAGGAGCTTTGGGAAGGGTGTGAGGGAAATCTCTGCACTGAAGAGCCACAACGGACTGAAAAAGGGAATGAACTCCTGCAGTCACTCAGAATTGTACATTTGTGCCATTTATGCCCTTAGATCTGGGCTGAGGCTGTGAATATTATATTATATTATATTATATTATATTATATTATATTATATTATATTATATTATATTATATTATATTATATTATATTATATTATATTATATTATATTATATTATATTATATTATATTATATTATATTATATTATATTATATATTATATTATATTATATTATATTATATTATATTATATTATATCATATCATATCATAATCATATCATGTATACTAAAACTATACTTGAGAAAAAGAGAGGATAGATACATCAGAAGGCTGAACGAGAATGGTAATGAAAAGCTCGTGACTGACTCCTCAGAGTCCCACACAGCTGATGGTGATTGGTCATTAAGTAAAAACAATTCACAGGAAACCAATCAAACATGCACCTGTTGGTAAACCATCTCCAGACCACATTCCAAAGCAGCCAAACACAGGAGAAGCAATCAGATAATTATTATTTACATTTTTCTCTGAGGCTTCTCGGCTTCCCGGGAGAAGAAATCCTGCAAAGGGATTTTTCAGAAAATGTCCCAGTGACAGCTGAGGTTGCTGTGGCCCTGCTGGGGGGTGCCTGTCCCAAAGAGCTCCTCAGGGCTGGATATCCCAGCTGCCCAATAAATCCCTGGGAGGGAGCTCTCAGGGCTGCAGAGTTTTGCTGAATATTGATGGGATGTGATTAAACAGCACAAACTCTTGTAAAATGGTTTATTCAAGTTTACTTTAAGCTATGCCATTTTCCAGCAGATTTTTGGAGTGTGGCCTAGCCCTTCCAAAGCCATGCAATTGTTCCAGCCCACAGTTTGTCTTCTTTTTTGGGTGTTGATGTCTGGGATTATCTGGCCTAACAGCTCAAGCTGCTCTGTCAGATCCCACTCCTTATTTTCTACCAAGATGTTTCTGTGGCCTCATCTCAGACTATTCACAGTTGTCAGAGACTTTTCACCCGACTTTCTGGCTAAATCATGGCAGTTCTCCTTTGCTATTTCATTTTTCTGCAGGCTGGAGAAAGAATTGAGGCAGCATAAATTCAACTTCCCACCCTTCCTGCCACCCCAGAGTCCCTGGGGGTGACAAGAGGGACAATTCCACAGGAATTTAATTCTGTGCTTCCTTTAGAACGCCTGAAAAAGGAGGAGAAGACCCGCCAGGAGCTGGAAAAAGCTAAAAGAAAACTGGATGGGGAAACTACAGACCTGCAGGACCAAATAGCTGAGCTGCAAGCCCAGATTGAGGAGCTGAAGATCCAGCTGGCCAAGAAGGAGGAGGAGCTGCAGGCTGCTATGGCCAGGTCAGAGTGGGGCAAAGCTGCTCCCCCAAAGTGAATTTCCCCAGCTCTGGAGCCCTGTGCTGGGCACAGAAATGGCAAATCTACAGAAATTCAGGGATCCCTCAGCATCCTGGCTCTGCAAACCTGCACAAAGGAGAAGTTTCATGTGATATAGCAGTGTTTGGGCTCTGGAAGCTTTTTTAATCTCCCAAAATTCAGCCTCAGGAGGGAAAAATGTGTGTTTCTTGTTAAAAAAGTGCTGGGCAGCACAGACTTTCTCTGGGTTTGTGTGATACTCCTGCAATCCCATGTTGGGCTGAGCACCACCTGTCTTTCTAAAGTATAATTTTGCAGGAAGAGAAAACTCTACAGATGGAACATTTCTGGGGCAGTGTTGAGGTCTACAAAATTGGAATAGCTGACTGTAAAGTAAAACTTGGTAATCCTGATAGTGCATCTTGGCTTTATCTGTGGTACCTTTGATCCATCCCTGCAGGTGTCCAGGCTGGACAGGGCTTGGAGCAGCCTGGGAAGGTGTCCCAGCCCATGAAGGGTGGCAATTTGAGATGTTTAGGGTTCCAATCCAACCATTCGATAAATGCTGGTATTTATTTTATTCCAGTGGCAGAGTTGGGCTGTGTTTGTAGCTAATTTAAGCAGGAGGTTCTGAGGAGGTGCAGCCCCAGTAAGCGTGGTGCCTGTTTGACAGGGGGGATGAGGAAGCAGTGCAGAAGAACAATGCCCTGAAGGTGATCAGGGAGCTGCAGGCTCAGATTGCAGAGCTCCAGGAGGATCTGGAGTCTGAGAAGGCATCGAGGAACAAGGCAGAAAAGCAGAAAAGGGATCTGAGTGAAGAGCTGGAGGCTTTGAAAACTGAACTGGAGGATACTTTGGACACCACTGCAGCACAGCAAGAGCTGAGGTAGGGTCGTGGTCTGTGTAAGAAAGCACCACTGAGATTCAGCTGCGATTTCTAAAACCTGAAATGCTGATTTTTGGGTGACCCTTTGTGCTTCCTCCAGGACAAAGCGAGAGCAGGAGGTGGCTGAGCTGAAGAAAGCAATTGAGGAGGAAACCAAAAACCACGAAGCCCAGATCCAGGAGATCAGGCAGAGGCATGCCACTGCCCTGGAGGAGCTCTCTGAGCAGCTTGAACAGGCCAAAAGGGTGAGAGGAAAAGGAACTTTCTGCTTCAGGGGTTATTATATGTATATAATAATAGATTATATAAATTATATATATAATTATAATATAATATAATATACAATATATAATATAATGTAATGTAATGTAATATAATATAATATAATATAATATAATATAATATAATATAATATAATATAATATAATATAATATAATATAATATAATATAATATAATATAATATATATAATATAATATAATATATATAATATAATATAAATTATATTATATATAATATAATATTATATATTATAAATACCATAGGCAGTGTGGTTCCTTCCAGGAGCCCTGAGCTGAGCTTTCCATGCTCACAGAGCTAAGCTGGCCTCTCAAAGTCCATCCCAGCTGTTGAGATTTCTCATGTTGGTTTGACATGCTGCTATTCAGCAGCACATCAGTGCTGTGTCCTCTGGTGACCAGCAGCAGGAGGCACAGGTGGATCACAGCTCCTGGTCTTGTTCAGAAGGAGAATTCTTCCAAAAAAAGAAGCGTCTGGTTTTTGAAATTACACCTGGGATCATTCACAAATGTGTGTGTGGACAGTTCCTGTCCTGTGGTGGTGTTTTTATGTATTGTGAATACTGCACAAGCTTCCTTAGCATTCTAAATTAAGTGAGAAATGTAGTAGTTAAAGTATGATTTTCACCAGCTTTATTCACCTGAAAATCTTCTGCATGTCTTCTGCTCCTTATTCAATCAATATTCTCAATAAGAGCATGAAAAGATGGAAAAATACCCTGCAATCTGAAACAAAGCTCCTGTGACAAGATGATGTCAGCTCTGGGGATGTGGCAGAAATGACACTTAAACATCCCTGGTGCCAGTGACTGCTTTGTGAAAGGCTTCTGACAAATGGCAGTGCAGAGCTGAGAATTGCTCTGTTCTGCACTTCCAGGCTGCTCTGCCCACTCAAATCAGGGCAGCCTTGGTTCATATCTTCCCTTTGTTTCTGTGAGATGAGCCATGCTGAGCTGTAAATGGGCACATTCCTTCCTCCTTGCAGTGCTACCAAAACAGTCATTTCCAGGGCTGCCAGCCCAGATCCTGCCCTGCTGCTCCTCACCCTCACCTGGGGCAGAGCAGCCCGGGTTCCTCAGCCTTTGCTGACACCCAGAATGTTCCTCAGCAGCATTTCATTCACTGCTGAGCATGGCGCCTGATCTGCACTATCACCTGTAGCTGGAAACATTCACCTGCACCACAGAGCTGAACTTCTCCCCTTTTGTCTTCCCCAGTTCAAAGCAAACCTTGAAAAGAACAAGCAGGGCTTGGAGTCTGACAACAAGGAGCTGGCCTGTGAGGTGAAGGTACTGCAGCAGGTCAAGGCAGAGTCTGAGCACAAGAGGAAGAAACTCGATGCTCAGGTGCAGGAGCTGACTGCAAAGGTGTCAGAAGGGGAGAGGCTCAGGTTGGAGCTGGCTGAGAAGGCAAACAAGCTGCAGGTAAGGCTCTTGGAATACTAAAATCCTGGAAAATCATGTGCAGAAATGACCTGATGTGGGAGGTGAACTCAGCAAGGGCTCTCGTGGACCTGGGAGGCCTCAAAGTGGTGCTGTGACATCAGTCCTGAGCTGTGTGACATCAATCCTGAAATGTGTGACATGAGTCCTGGGCTGTGTGACATCAATCCTGAGCAGTGTGACATCATTTCTGGTCTGTGTGACATCATTGCTGGGCTGTGTGACATCATTGCTGGGCTGTGTGACATCAGTCCTGGGCTGTGTGACATCAGTCCTGGGCAGTGTGAGAGTTGCAGTGGCTTTGATGGGTTTGCCTTGGCTGGGGACTGAGCAGACTGGGCTGAGCTTTTCCATAGGGATGAACAAAAATTGGTGGTGGCCACAGCTGGGTTTGGTGCTCCAGGCTGGGAGCCTGGCAGGGAGGGGGTGCAAGCACAGCCCATTTTCCTGGGCAATGGAGCAAAGAGGCCAAATGCAGCCGTGGGTGACTCTGAACCCCAGCAATGAGGGCTTCAGGTAAATGCAGGTGAAGCTCTCCCAGAGGGAATGGCCCAGCTCTCTGGGGGAAGCTCTCAGGCTGCCTCTCAGTGTATATAAAAGCAGTGTAGCCCAAAATAATGAGCTGGTACCTGGCAGTGACCTTTCCTCTTTCAGAGATGCTTCAGGCCCAGCTGCCACCCTAATGATCCCTGAATTAATGCTTGCATGAAATAGATGGTGCTAGAATTAAAAACAGCATTAAAATGTGAATGCAGGGATGAGAGCAAAGTGCTGAATATCAGAGCTCAATAGCCTGGCTCTGGTTTTGCTACTGCACCTCAGGACTGACATTCAATTTCCTGTTTTGTGGCCAAACCTCAGTGGTTTTAGCTTGCTGTCTCCCTCTGTTGTGCTCTGTGCCTGGAGTTTGCTGAGGCTCTGTGCTGTGCAGCTCCAGCCCCAGGGGGATTTGGGCTGAGCTCTCACCTTTGGGCTGCTTGCCTTGCAGAATGAGCTGGACAATGTCTCCAGTCTGCTGGAGGAGGCAGAGAAGAAAGGGATCAAGTTTGCCAAGGATGCAGCCAGTCTGGAATCCCAGCTCCAGGATACACAGGTGTGTGTGTGCAGCAGAGCTGGGCTGGCCATGGAGCTCTGCTCCTCAGGGAGTGCTGGCTGCTGACAGAAAACACATCTTCATTCATGCTTTGGAAAGTCCCCTGGGTAGAAGCTGAATTTCCTGTCCAGCCCAGTGAGATGGGATGGGTTGGGATGGCTCAGCCACATGGGGAACCAAGTTTTCATTATCTGAGCTTCACTTCCTGAGAGCTGGGAGTTCTGTTTTATGTCTTTGTCTCTGAGGGAGATGAGAATAAATAAAGAACCCTTTCCAGGCAGAATTTAATGTCAATATCCTTGGGATATACGAGGAACAAGAGTCTTCTGCTGACAGCTTCAAATTCTTACAGCTCAAGTTCAAACTCTCAGGTTTTGGTTCTTAATTAAGAAAATGCAGCTTTCTGCAGATAATCATCACTTCAATATATTTTATCTTGCCTGTATCAAAGTTCTAATGGTGGCCACTTAACTGTGAATAATGTTAATCACAACTGGAGGGGTTTGTAGGGAGCAGGATGGGGGTTACACCTTCCATTACTTTGTTATGACAGAAGTTTCCACCTTTAAAGTGACCTTTATATTGAAACAATGCAGAAAACCTGGAAGCATGCTGCCATTGCAGGATTTGCTGCTCCATGTTCTTCCCAGGTGGTTTTTAATAGGTGCTCTGTGCTTATCTGAAAAAATAAAAAATGCATTTTGAAGGTGACTTCTGTGCTAGTCCCTTGAAAGATGGGAAAGTATCATCCCTTACTTTCTAGAACAGACTCTGGCAGGGGTTCCCTGACTAGAAATCTGCTTTATGAAGGTTTAAGTGTGCCCAAAATGAGTGGTCAGTGGCTTTTGGAGAACCCAAATAACAGATGTCTTCATAAAGCACGTCCTTGTCCCCACATCCGAGGGAGGATAAACCGGGGAGCCCCCTGTGGAGCTGTGGGGGTTTGGGAGCACACTGAGCCCTGCCCGTGCTGTGCTCCAGGAGCTGCTCCAGGAGGAGACCCGCCAGAAGCTCAACCTCAGCAGCAGGATAAGGCAGCTGGAGGAGGAGAAGAACAACCTGCAGGAGCAGCAGGAGGAGGAGGAGGAGGCCAGGAAGAACCTGGAGAAGCAGATGCTGGCCCTGCAGGCCCAGGTAGGCTGCTGGGAGTGGCAGCCCTTGTGTGAGGAGCTGTCCCAAACTGGTGTCGCAGAGTTTTGGGGGACACATCGCGGCACTTCCACGGTGCTGGGGCAGATTTTGGAGTCAGGTTCCCGCTGCAGTAACAATTCTGTGTCCCCTGAACTGTGATGGGCAGGGCTGGGGTCTCTGGGAGCCTGAGAACTGCCAGGTTTGTGTTCCCTTAGCTTGCAGGAACTGCTCCTGCTGCTGCACTTTGCCCCTGTGCCTTTCCTCCCTCTGGTGATGCTCTAAGGGACTCCACTTGCTCTCTTTGAATTTCAGTTGGCCGAGGCCAAGAAGAAGGTGGATGATGACTTGGGAACCATTGAAGGGCTGGAGGAGACCAAGAAGAAGCTGCTGAAGGACATGGAGTCCCTCAGCCAGCGCCTGGAGGAGAAGGCCCTGGCCTATGACAAGCTGGAGAAGACCAAGAACCGCCTGCAGCAGGAGCTGGATGACCTGATGGTGGACCTGGACCACCAGCGGCAGATCGTCTCCAACCTGGAGAAGAAGCAGAAGAAGTTTGATCAGGTACTGCAGTCTCCTGCCACCTGCCTGGCCTTTTAGGGTTTTTAAATGGCACCTTGTAATTGCTGCTGTGCCTTGTGGGAAGGAGGGTCTGGCTGTGGTTGTAGGTAAACCTGTGAGCAGCTGGCCTTTGCTAGGAGCAGTCTGTCACTCCCAGGTCTGTGAGCCAAATGCCACCTCTGAGGCTTGTTAGAGCAAGTGATCATGTAGAAGAAGAGAATTATGCTGGAACAAAAACTTTAGAGTTCTATTGTAATCCCTCAAGGTAGACTAAAAAAGGATCTGAAAGATGGGAATCATATGAAACTCGAGTCTTGATGAGGGGCTTGCTTCCTCCTCTCACCCCAGAGCAGCTGTAGCGGTTCCCTTACTGGCACTTTGCTCACAGCTGAGGGAGCAGACAGCTCCTGAGGGCCAGTTAAACACTGCTCATGAGCCGCTCCTGAGTAAAACACCTGAGGCAGGGAGGACCTGGCTGTGGAGCTTAGGAGATGGATTCATTGTTTGTCATGTCCAGATGCTGGCAGAAGAAAAGAACATTTCTGCCAGGTACGCAGAGGAGCGGGACCGTGCTGAGGCAGAGGCCAGGGAGAAGGAAACCAAAGCCCTGTCCCTGGCCAGGGCCCTGGAGGAGGCCCTGGAAGCCAAGGAGGAATTTGAGAGGCAGAACAAGCAGCTGCGTGCAGATATGGAAGACTTGATGAGCTCCAAAGATGACGTGGGCAAAAATGTGAGTATGGTTCCACAGGCTGTTTGTTCCAGCCTGGGGATAGCAGGGAAAACTCCCTGCCTGGAGAAGGGGCTGTGGGGTGGTGTTCACAGGGGTCCCAGGACGAGGGAAGAATGGAGAATCTGACTCCATGTTTCAGAAGGCTGATTTATTATTTTATGATATATACATTATTTTAAAACTATACTAAAAGAATAGAAGAAAGGATTTCATCAGAAGGCTTGAAAGGAAAGGAAAAGAATGAGAATAAAATCTTGTGACTGACCAGAGTCTGAGCCAGCTGGGCTGTGATTGGCCATTAATTAGAAACAACCACATGAGACCAATCACAGATCCACCTGTTGCATTCCACAGCAGCAGATAACCATTGTTTACATTTTGTTCCTGAGGCCTCTCAGCTTCTCAGGAGGAAAAATCCTGGCAAAAGGATTTTTCATCAAATATCATGGCTATTCATGGCTGTGCACCAGAGCAGAACTTTCTGAAGTTCACCCAAAATACTGGAGGAATTAATGCCCAGCATAGTTCACATCTTCAAGAGCTGTGTTCTCACCCTCATGGGGGTCCCAGACACCAGTTTTGTACCTCTGGGTCGGTGGAGCTGGGACCACAGTCAGACAGAGCTGGTTTTGTGTTGCAGCTGTGCCAGATCAGGGCAGCCACTCCCCATTTGTGTGTTGCTCGATATATTTATTGTGTGTAAATGAGGGAAAATGAGGATTTCTGTTACCTTTGGTCAAGCTGAGTTGCAGGACATGGTTGGACCAAAGGCAGAGCAGAACTGTGACCCCTCAATGTCCCTCCTGCAGCCAGCTGAGGCAAAGGGACCAGGGCAGCCACTGCCCTCCCTGAGCTCAGAGCTGCTGCTGCGAGAGGCAGAACCCTCGAGGACAGCTCTGAGCAGAGGTTGTGCTGCAGGTCCACGAGCTGGAGAAGTCCAAGAGAACCCTGGAGCAGCAAGTGGAGGAGATGAGGACTCAGCTGGAGGAGCTGGAGGATGAGCTGCAGGCCACAGAAGATGCCAAGCTCCGTCTGGAGGTGAACATGCAGGCCATGAAGGCCCAGTTTGACAGAGATCTGCAAGCCAGAGATGAGCAGAACGAGGAGAAGAAGAGGATGCTGGTGAAACAAGTACGTGTGCTTTACTGTGTTGTAGGCAGGAGGGGAGGAAGGGCTTTGGCCACAGTTCTGGGTCTCTGTGCTAGCAGAAAAATAAACCCCTTGGCCTAAAGATTCCATCCAGTGGAAACCCCAAACCACAGCATTTTTACAAACCATAAATAGTTCTGGCTGAGGGATGGCCACTGTCCCCAGGCAGGGTCAGGTGGTGCTGTTGGCCTCCAAAGCCACTCCAGGAGTTTGGCTGTTGCTGCCTGGCTGTGTCCCCAGGACAGGCATACCTCAGCTGCATTTTCAAGCCCATCCTATTCAATGTCCAGGAACAAATCCATGGATGCTGAGATAGATTTTTAACAGTCTCCTAAATGCAAATCATGATGCTGCCCTCGTGCCCTGGGTGCCCTGGGTGCCAGCCTGGCCCTGCCCTGCCCAGCCTGGCAGGGGCTGGTGCTGATGCTGCCCCTGTGCCCTGGGTGCCAGCCTGGCCCTGCCCGCCCTGCCCAGCCTGGCAGGGGCTGATGCTGATGCTGCCCTGGGTGCCGTGGGTGCCAGCCTGGCCCTGTCTGGTGCTGATGCTGCCCTGGGTGCCAGCCTGGCCCTGCCCGCCCTGCCCAGCCTGGCAGGGGCTGGTGCTGATGCTGCCCTGGGTGCTCTGGGTGCCAGCCTGGCCCTGCCCGCCCTGCCCAGCCTGGCAGGGGCTGGTGCTGGTGCTGATGCTGCCGCCGTGCCCAGGTGCGGGAGCTGGAGGCAGAGCTGGAGGACGAGCGCAAGCAGCGCGCTCTGGCCGTGGCAGCCAAGAAGAAACTGGAGATGGACCTGAAGGACCTGGAGGGGCAGATTGAGGCTGCAAACAAGGCTCGGGATGAAGCCATCAAACAGCTCAGGAAGCTGCAGGTAGGCACAGCTGGTCAGGGGGCTGGGGTCTGTCCTGGGGGCTGCCCATGGCTGCTTCCATCCAGTGCAGCTGCAGCTGGAGGCAGGAGGAGACTCAGACTCCGCTGATGGGTCTGAGAGTGTCCAAGCTGGATTTATCCTCCAGGCAAAACTCATCCCTTTGTAGAATCACAGGATGGTTTGGATTGGAAGGGACCCTGAAGCTAATCTTGCTCCAAACTTCCCTGCCACAAAACCACTTTCCACATTCCTGGAAGTGTCCAAGGCCAGGTTGGACAGGTCTTGGAGCAGCCTGAGACAGTGGAAGGTGTCCCTGCCATGGCAGGGGTGGCACTGGTGATAATTAAGGGCCCTTCCAGCTCAGGTCATTCGAAGATTCCACTCTATAATTCTGTGGAATGCTTGAAGTCTTGGAGTGTGGTATTTCTGACCAGGCATTGAGGGGTGGAAAGATGAGAAAATGAAATTTTAGAATACAGAAGAACTGGAAATGCCTTTCAGTGGGATGAAGCCACTTTGGGAGAACAGCCTTATCTCTTAGAGGCTGAAATGCTCAGAGCTGGAATGGGTTGATTGTCCTGATGCAGCCTGGCTGTGCCTCACCCTGCTCTCTCCACCTGCAGGCTCAGATGAAGGACTACCAGCGGGAGCTGGAAGAGGCCCGAGCATCCAGGGATGAGATCTTTGCCCAGTCCAAAGAGAGTGAGAAGAAGCTCAAAAGTCTCGAAGCAGAAATACTCCAGCTCCAAGAGGTGAGGTGGAAATCCAAGAGATTTGTTTTTCTTGTCCCTGTGCCTCTCCTGTCTGCTTCAGCTGCCCGACAAGGCTTGCAGCAGTGGCCCAGACTCACCACACTTCCCTTGGAGCCTTCACAGATAACCTGGCACTGCCTGGGGCTTCTCCAGGTGGACTTGGGTGGTCTTCAGACCTCAGTGTGGCACTTACAGAGCATTTCATTGTCCTTAGGAAATGCCTGAGTGCTTCTGCCACTTAAAGCGGATTTATAATCTGAGATTCAGTGCTGTGTGTGCTGTTGTGCTGAAGCTTTTTAATTTTTATTCTTGTCTTCATGCTGAGAACTCTGTGAGAACCTAAAGCATTTGCTTAGTTTAGCACCTACTTTACACTGACTATCAGGGTGTGGGGCACTCTGCTGTGTGGGGTTTCTCCTGCTGCTGAGGGCTTGGGAGTTACTGACCTCCACAGATTTTCTTCCTTTTGCTTTGGGTGGGGAACACTTCAGGAACAGGGAGAAGTAACTGCCCTGCAGTCCCAGGGCAGTGAGGGAACATCCACTGACGTGTCCTGCTGCCTTATCCATCAAACCCCAGGGAGATCCCAGTTCACAGCATCTCCCAGGGGCTGTTGAGGCTGTGTCCCAGAGGGTGGGGGGTTCCTGGGGCCGCCCTGACTCTTTCCCCCCCGGCAGGAGTTTGGCGCGGCGGCACGCGGAGCAGGAGCGCGACGAGCTGGCAGACGAGATCGCCAACAGCGCCTCTGGGAAGTGAGTCAGGCTGGGCTGGGGCAGGGAACGGCCTAGGCTGGGACAGGATGGAGCTCAGGGGAAGGTCCTTCCCCCAGAGGGTGCTGGGCACTGCCCAGGCTCCCCACAGAACGGCCCCGAGGCTGCCAGAGCTGCAGGAGCTGGCAGGGTGCGAGTGTTGGGGTCTCTGTGCAGGGACAGGAGCTGGATCCTTGTGGGTCCCTTCCAGCTCAGGAGACTCCCTGATGCTAAGTGACCTCCCCAGGAGCTCTGCTGGCCCTGGACACCCCTGACCCCTTCTCCTGTGCAGGTCAGCTCTGCTGGACGAGAAGCGCCGGCTGGAGGCTCGGATTGCCCAGCTGGAGGAGGAGCTGGAGGAGGAGCAGAGCAACATGGAGCTGCTCAACGAGCGCTTCCGAAAGACCACGCTGCAGGTGAGCCCGGGGCAGCTGCTGCTGTGACGTGCACAGAGGCCCTGGTGGCACCGAGTGACCCCTGTCCCTCCCTGTGACAGCGTTCACAGGGGTTTCAGGTTGAGGGAAGAGACAAGGATCTGACTCCATGTTTCAGAAGGCTGATTTATTATTTTATGATATATATTATGTTAAAACTATATGAAAAGAATAGAAGAAAGGATTTCATCAGAAGGCTAGCTAAGAATAGAAAAAGGAAAGAAAGAAAACAAAAGCTTGTTTCTCTCGGGCAGAGTCTGAGCTGACTGTGATTGGCCATTAATTAGAAACAACCACATGAGACCAATTACAGAGGCACCTGTTGCATTCCACAGCAGCAGATAGCCATTGTTTACATTTTGTTCCTGAGGCCTCTCAGCTTCTCAGAAGGAAAAGTCCTAAGGAAAGGATTTTTCAGCAAATGTGTCTGTGACACCTCCCTGCAGGTGGACACGCTCAACACGGAGCTGGCCGGTGAGCGCAGCGCGGCCCAGAAGAGCGAGAACGCGCGGCAGCAGCTGGAGAGGCAGAACAAGGAGCTCAAGGCCAAGCTGCAGGAGCTGGAGGGCTCTGTCAAGTCCAAATTCAAGGCAACAATTTCTACTCTAGAAGCCAAGATTGCACAGCTTGAAGAACAGCTCGAGCAGGAAGCCAAGTAAGGGGACAAGACCTGGTTGCCTGTGGGGGTTGAATGGCTGGAAGTTCTGTGCTGGACCTTTCTGAAGGGCCTTGGGTGTATTGTCTGGAGACTCCTTCTTCAGGGGATAGACTTTGACCAGGCAACTGTAGAGTAACTGGGGCTGGGAGTTCCAGAATGGATTTGCTCCCTACCACCTGCATGAACTCTGCAAGCTGTTGATGTCCCATAGCCACAAGGTGCTGCAGGAGTTTCCTGGGACAAGGTGAAATGTCCTCTGGGTGCTTCATTAGAGGAACAGCTTATGTGGGACAGCTTGAGATGAATCCTGTGCTCTCCAGAAGTCTTTCTGCAGTGAATTATCCATCTGTCCTTGAATCCTATTCTTAAAATTCACTTCTTTAGCTGGTTTGCAGGTGGGGCTTGTCCTACCACCACCTCTGTCCTTCTGTTCTCTGGGCTCTGCAGCAGGATTGTGTTACTGGTTAAACAGCAACTTTAAAGCTGCTCTGTCCAATCTCCTTTTGAAGGCACCCTCTGAGTCCTCTTTGTGCCATGCTCACATTACCCCAGGGCTAAGGCTTTGTGCTCTGAGAGCTGCATCCCTTTATCCCTACATCCCTACATCCTTTCATCCCTGCATCCCTGTATCCCTACATCTCTGTATCCCTCCATCCCTGTATCCCTACATCCCTATATTTCTGTATCCCTCCATCCCTGTATTCCTGCATCCCTCCATCCCTGTATCCCTCCATCCCTGTATTCCTGCATCCCTGTATTCCTGTATCCCTGCATCTCTGTATCCCTCCATCCCTGCATCCCTCCATCCCTATATTTCTGTATCCCTACATCCCTGTATTCCTGCATCCCTTGTATCCCTTCATCCCTACATCTCTACATCCCAGCACATGCATCAGTTGCATTGCTGTATCTGGCATGTTCAGAGCTCATGTTCAGGGGGGCAGATCTGGTGTTCCCAGCCCGCAGGCAGTGGCACCAACGCTGGCTTTGGGCTCTTGCAGGGAAAGGGCAGCTGCCAACAAGCTGGTGAGGCGCACGGAGAAGAAGCTGAAGGAGGTGTTCATGCAGGTGGAGGACGAGCGGCGCCACGCAGACCAGTACAAGGAGCAGGTGGGTGGGGGCTCAGTGAAACCTCCTGGGGTGGGAAGGGCTTGTGGAGAGGAACTGTAATGGAAAGGGAATTGGAGTGGTGATTAAACCAGCCGGGAAAGCCCAGCAGGGATTCTGCGTGTGTGTGTGTGTGTGTGTGTGTGTGTGTGTGAGCTCTGCTGGGACAGGCTGTTTCCACCTTGCTCTCCCAAAGCTGGGATCTCTGTGGTGTTCCAGGGTCCAGGCTGGAGCCTGCTTGAGGCTGTGCTGCATCCCCAGTCAGGGCTGTGCTGCATCCCCAGTGAGGGCTGTGCTCCATCCCCAGTGAGGGCTGTGCTCCATCCCCAGTCAGGGCTGTGCTCCATGCCCAGTCAGGGCTGTGCTCCATGCCCAGTGAGGGCTGTGCTGCATCCCCAGTGAGGGCTGTGCTCCATCCCCAGTGAGGGCTGTGCTCCATCCCCAGTGAGGGCTGTGCTCCATGCCCAGTCAGGGCTGTGCTCCATGCCCAGTGAGGGCTGTGCTGCATCCCCAGTGAGGGCTGTGCTCCATCCCCAGTGAGGGCTGTGCTCCATCCCCAGTGAGGGCTGTGCTCCATCCCCAGTGAGGGCTGCAGCTCAGGGTGACCCCGAGCGCTGGTTTGGTTGCAGATGGAGAAGGCCAACGCCAGGATGAAGCAGCTGAAGCGGCAGCTGGAGGAGGCAGAGGAGGAGGCCACACGCGCCAACGCCTCGCGGCGCAAGCTGCAGCGCGAGCTGGACGATGCCACAGAGGCCAACGAGGGGCTGAGCAGGGAGGTCAGCACCCTCAAAAACAGGCTAAGGTCAGTGCCCCTGGAACGCTGGGACTGGGATTGACCTGAGCCCACAAAGGCCCCTGGGGCACATCCAGCTGGGGAGCTGCTGGGGTTAGGGGATGGCTCAAACTGGAGCCTGGTGGTGAGAACAAGGATATTGCATGGGGATTCTCCTGACAGCTGCAGGGATGGGTGGGATATTGGGAAGGAGTCCTTCGCTGGGAGGGTGGGCAGGCCCTAGCAGAGGTGCCCAGGGCAGCTGGGGCTGCCCCTGGATCCCTGGCAGTGCCCAAGGCCAGGCTGGACACTGGGGCTGGGAGCACCTGGGACAGGGGAAGGTGTCCCTGCCATGGCAGGGGTGGAATGGGCTGAACTTTAAGATCCCTCCAGCCCAGCCCAGCCCCTGCCGTGCTCCTGGGCGGGCCCGGGCGGTGCAGGAGCCTCTCCCAGCGCTGCTGTCCGTTCGCAGGAGGGGGGGACCCATCACCTTCTCCTCGAGCCGCTCGGGCCGGCGGCAGCTGCACATCGAGGGCGCCTCGCTGGAGCTGTCGGACGACGACGCCGAGAGCAAAGGCAGCGACGTGAACGAGGCTCCGCCAGCCCCCGCCGAGTAGCCCCGGCCCCGCCTGCATGCAGAGACCTTTCCAGCCCCGCAGGAGCGCCCCGCAGGAGCGCCCTGCCCTGCCCTCGGAACTGCCTTGTGGCCGGAAAGCTGCCTTACGACCCTCGGCATGTGCTACAAGGTTCCTTATCATAGGTCAACCATGTCTTAAGGCGCTCCAGCCTCACCACACTGTACCCTGCTTCAGATATAGGTACAACTGCTTTTTTATATATAGTAAACAACCGGGATCGTCTCTGTTCAGTGCATCTCTTTTCCAGATACTCATTGTAAAGCCATTTTATAAAGCATCATGTGAAGGATGAAACTTTTTTTTATCAATCCAGAAGCGTCATTCCCAGCGGGTGGGGGGCCAGGACAGACCCCTTGCCGTGGCTGTGCATGCCTTGTGTCCAGCAGCATCCTTCAGGCTCCGGGCTGGCCGCAGCCTCTCGGATCAGTGAAGACCAAACCGCTCCCGTTTCTTTCTTTTCTCCCAATTGTTGTGATCCGCACACGACCCCTGAGTGAACTGTGAAAAACGGCCTTGGGAAGTGTTAGAGGGAAGTGTAGGGATGAGTGAGTAGTGTCCGTTTTTATCCTGCAATCCCATTTGAAGTGTTCTCAGCTCCATCCGTTCGTGTCCATGCAGTCCAGGCACACCGAGGTGGGTCCCGTCCCCGCACAGCCCGCGGAGCTCAGAGCCCTGCAGCCACCCGGGCTAGGAGAATGTGAACACCAGTGGGAAATAAACACACAGCACAGGCAAAACTAATTTATTAATGTGAGGCCGAGCCAGGCCGTGGGAGGCCCCGGGTCCTGTGGGGCCGGGGCTCCCGCCCTGGATGGATGGATGTTGCCTGCCTACAGTTAACATGCCAGTGGATGTGAATCCTTTTTTTTTTTGTTGTTGTTTTGTTGTTGTTTTTTTTTTTATTTTGAGCAGTATTACAGTGAGTAGTTAGCGTTCTTTTTTGTTTAAATAGCTGAAAACTGACATTACAGAAAGTGCCTTAGACACTACAGTACTAAGACAACGTTACATATATAATTTGCCTATATAACAATGATTTAATGTATTAATTTTGACTGTGCTTCATATCATGTACCTCTCTAGTCCAAGTGGTATTATTGATATTAGTGACAATGAATCAGTGTTAACTAGGAAACTTCCTCTGCCACATGCTCAAAACCCATGGATTTCTCTTTTTGGTTAAAAGCTTTAACATCTGTCGCAAAGGTTTTGTTGTGTGTGTTTGGATATTTTTAATCAAACTGGCTGTTGACCACCAGGCGTCTGACTGCAAATATCTTGTTTTCTTGTATACCCATATTTCTAGACAATGATTTTTGTAAGACAATAAATTTATTCATTATAGATGCGGCCGCCTGCTCTGTTTACTTACTGGAAGAGCTCTCCCGAGGCTGGCATAGACCTTAATAAACGAGATATGACTGGAAGCTGCCTTTTCCCTTCTTCCTCTTTTGTTTGCTTGCTTTTTTTTTTTTTTTTTTTTCCTTTTATTTTGACCTAAATACAGCATCAATGGCTTGGTCTGAGCTGAGCCTTTGCCTTTGAATGCCACTGGCAGGGCCCAGCTGGAGCACAAAGAAACTCTGAGCTGTGGCACAGGCTCTGGGCTCCTGCCTGAGCAGTTACATCCCCTATTTTGGGGTCTTGGGGTGCAGAACCTGCCCTGGGGCTGGGCAGGAAAGGCCTGGGAGCTGCAGGAGCTGGAGGCCAGGGTGGGAGCTTTTGGCTGGGTCTGGGGCCAGGGTGGGACAGATGGGAGGAGGGAGAGGGGAGGGCAGTAACAGGGAGAGGGGGTGGCCATGGGGAGGGTGACCCTGCTGGGCTGGGGGTGTGAGGCTCTGGCAGTAGCTCCAGAGGAATGGGATGGGCTGCCCAGGGTGTCCGTGCCAGGCCAGGGTCCCCAGGACAGGGGCAGGACATGGGCACAGCCCCGGGTATGGACAGGGGCAGGAAATGGACACAACCTCAGAGCTGGACACGGGCACAGCCCCAGGGACTCCAGGACAGGGGCAGGACACGGGCACAGCCCCGGGCATGGACAGCAGGACCCGGGACTGAGCCGAGCTTGGCTGGAGAGCAGCAGCAGCGGCACAGGCACAGCCCCGAGCACGGAAGGGATGGAGCAGCCCTGGAAGGGATGGAGCAGCTCTGGAAGGGATGGAGCAGCCCGGGAGGGGATGGAGCAGCCCTGGAAGGGATGGAGCAGCCCTGGAAGGGATGGAGCAGCTCTGGAAGGGATGGAGCAGCCCGGGAGGGGATGGAGCAGCCCTGGAAGGGATGGAGCAGCCCTGGAAGGGATGGAGCAGCTCTGGAAGGGATGGAGCAGCTCTGGAAGGGATGGAGCAGCCCTGGAAGGGATGGAGCAGCCCTGGAAGGGATGGAGCAGCCCTGGAAGGGATGGAGCAGCCCTGGAGGGATGGAGCAGCCCGGCTCCTGTGCACAAGAAACTCCTTCCAGCTGTTCTAAGGAAGCAAAATTCCCCCGGAGGGCTCAGCTGGAGGCTTCCAAGATGTCCCCAGCTGAAATACTGTGTCCCCCCCTCAGTGCCAGCAGCAGAGACTGGGATGGCCCCAGCAGTGCTCGCTCCCCTGTGCCCAAACTGAGCAACATTCCAAGGGAAGGGGTGTGGGATAACGTGGCACTCACTGCCTGAATGCTGCCCCCCCACCCCCAGGGCTTGGCAGAAAACCCTGCTGGACAAAGCAAGAGCCACGGCCACTGGTTCTGCAAAATCCACTGATTCCACATTAAAAGAACTTTATTTTTGGAAGATTACTCTCATTTGTTTTCATTCTTTTGAAACCACATCATGTCAGTGGCACCAGGGTGGAACGGTACATCCTATGGAAACATGCCAGAGAGAGCCTGAATAAATAAAGCTACAAAGCCCAAGTTATGTACAAAGACCTCAGGCAAAGGTATTATGTTTACAAATCTATGTACAATAAAACAAATGTAAACAGTCAAATGCAGCAGAGGATGCACAGGAAGGAAGGACCATACAAACCCTAATGGCAAAGGGACAATCCCACCTCCACTGCTGGGCCAGTGGGGTTTTTTTCTCAGCATTTGTAACTCAACCACCTGGGAGCTGCAGAGCCCCTGACCGACGACTGCTGAACCCTCAGCTCCAACCCTGGCTCCATTTGCTGGATCAGAATAAAAATCCACTGACTCTGAGGCACATGGACAGAGAAACCACACAAACGTGCTGCTGGAAAGACCCACAAGGTTCAGTCGCCCCAAAGTGTCGGAGCAGCCCCCAGGTGAGGCTGCACAGTCCAGTCCTACAGCACAGGGGTGACGGGCAGGGGGCTGCTGGGGCCAGGGGAGCAGCAGCTTCCTAAAGCTCCCATGGGGTCACTGTGAGTGGGGTGAGGGACGGAGGCCAGCAGGGCCAGGGAGCTGTGGGGCAGCCCTGGGCACACCTGAGGGCACAGCCCCTGGCCACAGCACTGCCCACCCTGCTCCAGCCATGCCAGGCCCAGCTGGGGGGCTGGGGTGGGCACAGGGCCTGGCTCTGAGTGTGTGTCCAGCTGTCCAGCGGGGATGGACCCGGCCTGGCCAGGCTGGAGCTGCTCACCCAGCCCTGCTCTGACTGCCCGGGGTACAGCTGCCCCTGAGACAGCACCTGGGGCTGATGCCAAGTGCCAATGGCCCCAGGGCCACCCCAGGGCACTTCCAGGAGCTCTGAGAGCAGCAGCTGCAGGGCCTGGCAGGGGACAGGGACAGGGGAGCCTGGCAGGGGAGGGGACAAGGCCCTGTCAGACCTAAGTGAGAGGAGAGGGAAAGCCAAGGGGGCGAGGCTGGGCCTGGCCCCCAGGCAGAGCAGGAGTCACTGTCCCCAAGCACAGCAGGAGTCACTGTCCCCAAGCACAGCAGGACTCTGTGGCCCCAGGCAGAGCAGGAGTCACTGTCCCCAAGCACAGCAGAGGTGGCAGCTGGTGGGGCCGGGGCAGAGAACGTCCACTACAGCGAGAGCAGAAAACAAACTGTATTGACAGGACATGGAGGGCCGTGGGCTCGGGGTCTCCTCTCAGGCCATGTTCCAGCAATGGGGTGGCAATGGGCAGGAATCAGGAGCAGTTCTTCTCGAGGTGTGATGAGAAAAGCATCCAAGTCCAAGCCCTGGGGGCTCATACACTCAGGGGGAGCATTCCCGGTGCCGAGGACGGGCGGGAGCCCCCCAGGCCGGGGGGCCCTTGGTCAAAGCCATTCACTGCCCTGGGGACAAGAGACAGCCCGTTAGGGGAGCAGCAGCCAGCACAGGCACTGCACTGACCCTGCTCCTCCCTCCTTCCCTCCTCCATCCCTGCGAGGAGGGCAGGACAGCCCCAGGTCAGTGCCTATGCCAGGCTGGAGCTGGCACAGCCTGGCCGAGGTCACGGTGCCAGGGGGACGAGTGGCCACAGAGCCTGAGCCTGCTGGGGCTCAGCAGGGGCTGGGCAGGGTCAGGGCAGCCCTCAGGGCACCCCCACCTGTCCCTGCCCTGGCACACAGTGCCCTGTGCTGGAGCCAAGGCACTGCCCTGTGTCCCTGTGCCCAGAGGGGACACACACACACTCAGCAGTGTCACAGCCCCGTGTCCCTGTGCCCAGAGGGGACACACACACACTCACACACACTCTCACAGCAGTGTCCCAGCCCAGCAGAGCTGGCTCTGTGCCCTTCAATCCCCACTGGGCTGCAGAGGAGGCTCCCAGCATCCAGAGGCTCCCCCTCCCCGGTGTCCTGCTGGAGCTGTGCAGCTCCTGCCTTCCCACAGCAGCCTGTGGGTCCAGCAGCTTTTCCACCCGTGCTCTGACACATGTGCCAGCCAGGAGCAGCACTCCCTGCTGGAAATGTCCCTGCACTGACTCCTCAGGGATGTTTCTGGCTGCCTGTCCCGGCAGTGCCATGGGCTTGTGTCCATGTCCAACCACTCTCTGCCCTAATTACTAATTTGGACTCATTAATCATTAATCTGCATTTCAAGCTGTATTTTGTACTTAGCACCTCATGCCCAAGACTCCCTCAGCTCTAAGTATCCAACAAATCCTCAGGGGAAGATTTTCCTGGAACTGCCCCAGGTGCTTCCAGCTGCCCCAGCTGGGCAGGCAGGGACAGTGACACAGAGCAGGGACACTGCTGTCCCCACCCACACTGTCCCCTCCCTGTGCCCTTGTTTGCTCTCCTGCCAGCCACAACCACGCCACTGCACACCAGCAGGGCAGGAGCCACAAAACGCTGGAGGAAAATCCCAAGCACAGGGCAAACCTTCCACATGAACTCCATCCATGAATCCATGCCTGCCCTGCACCCCTGCTGTGACCAGTGCCATCAGAAACATGCACTTATGGAAGTATTAAACAGAATTAAACAAAGCAAGCGGCACTCAGGCTTATGTTTGCAACAGGTCACAGCAGCAGAGAGGTTTATTTCAAGTCAGGAGAAAGAGCAATTGCACTCAGGCTTTGATCAGGGCCCATTAGTGTGGCACTACCAACTAGCTCGTGCAGTTAGCAGAGCCCCAGCCCTGCCCCAAGCCCCAGGTTACACCCCATGCAGCCAATCAGTGCAAATGAATTCATTTACCCATGACCAAGGTGGGGAATATGACCTTCTCACGCCTAGTGGAGAGAAAGGGAAAGTTTATGCACACAAAAATGACATTCCTGAGCAATGAGCAGCTGTGCCAAGCAAAGCTGTGCTGTGTGAGCTCTGCACAGCGAGGCTGATCTGCACGGGCAGCACAGCACAGCCACACACAGCTCCCCTCTCCCAGGGAGCCTTTCCATGGGCCAGGGACTGGGACAACCCGGATTCCCCAGCCTGGTATTGTGGTCAGGCCTGGGGGAACAGTGCAGACACCTCTGGCTGCTGGGTGTGAGCACAGGCACTTCTCACATTGAACTTCAGCTCCTTCATTAAAACAAAGCCCAAGGGAGTCACAAAACCAGCCAAGAATAAACATCAGCTGTGAGGACAGTCAGGACTGCAGGAAGGGGAACAAGCACCTCAGGCTGGCTGTCCAAGGCCCTGCAGAGCCCAGAGCAGTTCTGCTTCCTGGACAACACTGGAGTGACATTAACAACCAATTAACAATAATTACAACAGCAAGATACAAGTATCCATCCTGAGGACCATCCTCAGGCGCTGCTCTGCCATTGCCTGGCATCTGGACAGAACCTGCATGTTCCTGAAGGGACAAATCTGCAGGAATCACCAGACACTGCTGAGTTTTGAACAAGCAGATAAACCCTGACTGCCCCAGGTCTGCAGCCAAGCCCTGGTGCAAGCCCTGCTGTGCTCCAGGCCTCCCCTAAAGCAGGGGCTTGACAAGAGCTGGAGACACGTCAGGGATTTCAGTGAAATGGCAGAGGAGGAAAGCAAACAGAGCTGTGACAGCTGTAATGGTGTGGCCGAGTTATCTGTGCCCAACCCAGCACCCAGCACCAGCTGCTGCTGCGGCAGTGACTGCAGAGTGGAGCAGGGCTGCACTCACAGCTGGAGCAGAGCTACTTTCACACCTGGAGCAGGGCACACTCACAGGGGGAGCAGAATCATACCTGGGTCAGGGTCACACTCACACCTGGGTCACTGTTACACACTCACACCTTAGTCAGGGTCACACTCACACTGTGCCAGGGTCACACTCACACCTGGGTCACTGTTACACACTCACACCTGGGTCAGGGTCACACCTACACCTGGGTCACTGTTACACACTCACACCTGGAGCAGGGTTACACTCACAGATGGAGCAGGGTCACACTCACACCTGGGTCACTGTTACACACTCACACCTGGAGCAGGGCACACTCACACTGTGCCAGGGCTGCTCCCCCAGCCCAGCTGCCAGGGCCCAGCCAGGCTTTCCAGAGCAGCCCTGGAGCACAGCACGGGCACTGCCAGCCCTGCTGGGCACAGAGTGCCTCAAGGCACAGCCTGGGGCAGCCCAGGGGCTGAGGGGACAAGGACAGGACAGTGGGGCCGTGCAGCACCTCTGGCCACTTGCAGATAAGCACATGAACACTTCCAGCCCTGTTCCTGCCCACTCCCACCCTCAGCTCTGCCGCAGCATTTCCTCCCAGGCCTTCCCAGCCTGCTCCTCCCTCCAGGCAGCCAGCCCTGCCAAGGAGTGTGATGACAATCTGCATAATTAAAAGTGACCCCCAGCCCAGAGAGCAATCAGCTTACTGTCCCAGCACACCTCAATATAGCCCTGCTGCCTGCCAGGAGCTGCCATAATCCCCCAGCACCTCCCTGCTCCCTGCAGGAACCCTGCTGGGGAGGCCCAGCCCAGCCCTGCAGCTCACACAGCCCCAAACGCTGATCTGCACGTGATTTCGAGGCTCTGAATCCTTCCTTTCCAAACACCAGCGGCTGCAGAAGCTCCCAGTGCGTTTTTAGGATGCAGCTTGCCCTGCTCCCCTCACAGCCCCACTGAGGATGGATGTGGGGAGCCCAGCTGGCTGCTCTGGCACTTCCAGGTTGGAACCACCTGGTTTCATTCTCTGAAATAAATGCAGGATTGAGGAAGTGCTGAGTATCAGCACTGAATGGTAACATGAAGACACACAGGGAGCACGGAGGCTGTTTGCCCTCAGCACCACTGGAGCACCCTGTGCTTTCCAGCTCTGCGGCCCTGAGCAGCGAGGAACTGGGGAATCCCTCCTGCAGCAGCACTGCCGGCATCCCAGAGGGAGCTCTGAGCACACACACACACACACACACGGGCTCCTGGCTCCCAGGACAGCGATCCCTGCTCCCAGGCTGGCCCACAGCAGGGAGGAGCCACAGCTCCATCACCAGCGGCTCATCCCTCCCCTCTCGGAGGGGTGTGAGCACCAGGACTCCCTCCCTCCTTCCAGAGAACATCCCTGCCTGCCCTCAGCTCTGAGAGGGAATCTCCAGCTGTGGTTCTGCACCTCCCCAGAGCACACCTGCAGCTTGGGCACCCCCTCCTCTGCCCCTCAGATGCCCATTCCTGACTGCCTGGGGTTGGTACAGCCACCAGATGGGGCAGATGCCCTCAGAGGGCTCATTCCTCAGCGCCTGGGGTTGGTACAGGCAACAGGAGATGGGGCAAGACTGGCACTGCCACCCCACACCTGCTTCACTCTCTGCTTCACAGAAATCCCTGCAGCCCCTGCTCCACGAGCTGCTCCTCCTACAGCAGAGCCGTGGGGGCAAAGGAGGGGCCATGAGCAGTGCCCCAGAGGGCTCCCCCAGGGCACAGCAGGGCCTGCCTCACTCACCCCTTGTCAAAGAAGGACGTGTGCCCTGGGTGTGGGTACTTGGTGCCGTTGCTGCTCAGCACGGCGCTGCTGACGTTCCCTGAAATGTAGGATTTCCGTGATGCCTGGTCCTTCGCAAAGTTCCTGCAAGCAGCTAATTTGGATTCTAAGGCCTGTGAAAGGGGAGGAAAGAACAGTGTTAAAGAAGTGGTAGCATGAAGAGGGAAGTATTCTTTTCACTGCTGATGAGCCCCAGGTTGCCATGATCAGCACTCCAGTGTGATCACCCTTGGCAAAAAAATGGGAACAAAGCTGTCATTTCCTCGTCACCCCACCACAAAGGAAACACACAGATGCTGATGCAGACTGCCAGACATTACTCAGCTCCACGAGGGCTCAGATTTGAGAACAGATGAACTCTGAAATAATTACCCAAGATAAGGAAGCCAAATCCTAGCAGAAGTTACCCAAACTTCTTGCCTCAGCAGCTGCCTTGAGCTGATCAGAGCACTGAGAGCCTACAGCAAAATCCTCAAGCTGTGCACATAGAAAATTGTTTTTTTTACCAGGACAATGCCTCCTGGAATTTCGTTCTTAATCTTGGCTTGCAAAATAAAGTCAATTTCTAAAGTTTCACTGTCACTCTTCCAAACAGGCCTGGTGAGGTTTTTTCCCCCTCCCCATGTAAAGTGCCAGTGGAAGGAGGAGCAACATCCTGATTCTGTCCTTTAGTCCAGAGCATCACCTGCCCTTCCTGCCCCCATCAGAGGCTGAGTATCCACCTTATCCTGGAGATCCACGTGGTGTACCAGACAGCCCTCACTCATCACAGCCTTCAGAACATTGCAAATGCCTGCACTGGGGACTGAAATCCATCTCCCCAAATGTGGGCTTTGCTCCTGCTCTGCACAGAATACTCCATTAGGAGGGCACTGACATGCTGCCACAGGTGAGTGAGCCCTGGGCACACTCCTAGGAATCCCTGGAAGTTTATTTAGGGGTTATGGACTATGCAGGCAGCTGTAGGCAGCTCTGGGTGTCACAGATTGTCCCCTGGCCACAGGCAGGGTCATCTGAGCCCTGTCTCAGCTGCAGGCAGGGAAGCAGAGGGGAAACCTCCTGCAGAGACAGGATTGCAAAGCTTGGGATGGGGCACAGCCCCAGATAACTGAGCAGCCTCTAAGTGCTCCAGAGCCCTGTCCCAGGGCCAGTGTGGCTCAGGCAGGCTGGAGAGCAGCTTGCTTATTTGGAGCTTGCTTATTTGGCATTTCCTGTCCTGGCAGAGTAATCACAGGGATTAGCAGTAAACTCCCCAAATCCCCTGCAGACTCTTGCTCACAATGATCCCCTGTGAAACGTGTCACTGCTAACCCCCAGCTGTCCTGCTGCCCTTTCAAACCAGGCCTGAGCTCTCAGAGGAGCAGCCAGGGCGTTTGTCATGTCCAAGCCTGCTAAAACAACTGTGAGAAGTGTCTGCAGTGCAGCTCCTGGCAGGCTCCAGGGGCACAGGGCAGAGCCAGCCACAGCTGCCCTGAGCTCCACTCCCACTCCAGCCTCCTCAGAGCAGCTCCTGGCAGCTCCAAAGTCATTTCTGCTTCCAAGGGGAGAGCCTGGGTCCCGAGCAGCACTGCAGCAGATGTTTAGAGCAGTTCTGCTCTGCTGACAGTGTAATCCCTTTAAAGGCTCATGCATTTCACTTCCCCACCAGCCACAGATGGGAGCATTTGGCTTTCTCCTCATTTATTTTCTCACTTTCCTACCAAAGGTTTCCAGGCTGGCTTTTCTTTCAGTATCTGTGGCAGATCTCCATGGGAGAGGAGCTGTCCCACCCTGGCAGGGAGATCCCAGCTCCTGCTCACCCAGGGCCTGAGCTCCAGCTCTGCAGCCCAGGCAGAGGAAGCTGCAGGCCCAATTAAGGTAAGAACAAGTTGGCAGTGTCTAACCCAGCACTTGAAAAATCGTTATTCCAAATGTGAATTTTGTCATCCCAAATTGGATTCAGAACCATAGGATCAGGCTTTAAAAATCAAAATAATTTTGAAAAGAATGCATTATGAGTGAATGCAGTGAATGGATGATTTGGCAGCTCCAGAATGCACCCAGCAGGGCCCAGGCTGTGCTGTGACGGAGCACAGGGATGGGAGCCCCAGGGAGGGGCAGAGCTCAGCACTCACCCCCACTTTGCGTAGCAGATCTCCCACGATGTTGAGTGCAGATATTCGAGCTGAAGGAGTGAGTGGGCTGGTTCCAAACCCATTTGGTATAGCTGCAACACAGACACCTCTCATTACTTCACTCCTCCACAGCTCGGGTTCTTCAAAAATTTAAATAAATCAGCTTCTACATTAAAAACAAACCCCAAACATATCTACAGTCTTGCTGCAGACATTTCATGCAATTACCCACAGTAACTGCAGGATCACTAGGCAGTGAGGATGATAAAGCTTAATTCCTGCCCTGGCTGCCATCAGCCCCCCCAGCAGAGTTCATGCCCTCTCCATCTGCAAGGCTACTGACTGCAATCCATCCCAGCAGCCAGAGCTGCCTCTGCAACACCCACTGTTAATCCCTGGGACTGCCCAGAGCCTCCAGATGGGAAAGGGGCTGCACTGAGATCCCACTGCCCCACACAGGAAACAGGACCCTGGAGAAGTCACTGTGGTGACAGAGACTCCCAATTCCTGACCCTGCTCACGCACCACTGCTGCTGCCCACTGAGCAGAATTATCAGTCCCTGCACTCCCCTGCATTCCCAAATATTTTCAGGGCCCCAGTGCAGGGTGCAAACCCCTGCCTGCCCCAAAGGCAGTGCCCAAGCTTCACTGTCCTCCATGGAAAGCTTCTTCGAAAGGAATAATCAAAGAAACAGGAGAAAAGAATGAGAAGAACACAACAGCATCTGGCTCTCAGAGATGTACCAAGGATGTGGGGAAGAGCCAGCCCAGAGCTCCTTTTCCCCCAGCCATGTTCCAAAGCTGAGCTTTAAGAGTAAATAGCCTCTGCCAGGCTATTTACTCCTGAAATGCACTGCTGCTGCCCTGGGATCACACACACACCTGCAAGTGTGTGAGACCCACACCCTATGTCAACCTCTGGTTCCTTAAGGAGCACAACCAGACCCCATTGGTATGGATGGTACCTTTTGGGGAGGGAAAACTATTTTCTGATCCTTTTCCAACAGGTGTGGCTGGCAAGGAGAGAGAGGCCTGGACAGCTGAGTCCATCTTCTCACAGTCCAGAGTGGGGGAGCTGGGAGCTGATTTCCGGGTCACCTCCTGCTGCCTTTCCCTCACAGCCAGCTCCTGCCGCAGGTCTGAGGGTTGAGAGAAGGAAAAAACCCCACAAAATCCCATATTAGTGATTGGCAAACTCACAAACACTCCGTTCATTTGGGAGGGGCAGCAGCAGCAAATTCCCAATAATTCTGGGTTAGTGCCTGCTGCTTCTTCCTTCAGGAGTGGGGACACCCCTCAGAGCAGCCCCATCCCATTATCCCACCCCATTATCCCATCCCATCATCCCACCCCATTATCCCAGAGCAAACAGCCCTGCCTGCCTCACACAGCTCCTGTCTCTGGCATGGGGGCAGCTGATTTACATCAGGATTTCTCCCCCTTTGCAGAGTGAGCTCCACGTTCCCAAAACTGCAGCTGGACACAAAGAGGAGCTGCTGCTGCTGCTGCTGAGCACAGCTCCTGCTCAAACACAGCCTGGGAGAACGCAGCAGTGACCTGTTCCTGTGCTTCCCCTTCCCTACATTCTCCTCCCAGTTAATAATCCACACAAGCCAAAGGCAGCCCAAGGCTTGCACCCAGTTTCTTGATGCCCTGACAAGTAAAAGATCAGACTGGAGGGCAGTCCAAAGGACACCCAGCCCAGCCCAGCCCAGCAATGATCTCTCAAATCCTCAGAAAGATGCAAACAAACATTCCAAGTGAGTTGTTCCTTTTTGGGCAGAGCAGCTTCATTTTCACAGACCTCTTATTCCTCATTCCTCAATCTGGTACAAAAGCAAAATTACCTGCACATCACAGCTTTTAAGCTGTAACAAATATTTAGAGCTGATTTTAGGTAAAACAGCAGAGCTGAAGTGAAAATCTGCCTGGGCTCCCAGAAGAGGATCTGAGGCTGTTCAATCAGAAATGTCATACTGGAATTGGACAGTACCAGTTCTTTTAGGATCTGAGGCTGTTCAATCAGAAATGTCATACTGGAGTTGGACAGTACCAGTTCTTTTAGGATCTGAGGCTGTTCAATCAGAGATTTCATATTGGAGTTGGACAGTTCTTTTAGAGGCTACTGTTCCTGCTTGCTGCCAGAGGGAACAACTCACAAATGCTAAAAATGTCCAAATGACTCATTTAAGAAACAAGATGTCTGTTTTGCTGATTGCTCCAGTGTTCTAGAACACAGTCCCCTGGGTTTTGCTGGTTTTTCCAGTTTTATTGCCATAATCTCACATTACAATACATATACCCCCTCAGAAAATTTCTTTCTTCACATTTATTTCAAAATCCCTGTGCTTTGAATAAAGCTCTCAATTTCTGGGGCACAAACTTGCTTCAAAAATGTTCCTAAAGGAGAAAAACAACAAAAAATGCCAGCCTGCTGTCAGGTGTGTTCTTGCACTCAGCTCCAGGCTTTAAATGAGAAAATATTTTAGAAAGCTTCATTTAGGGAACAAAGTTGTAAACCACCAGCACAGGCTGATGAGCAGAAACCTCTACTGTTGGAGAAATCAGTTTACAGCACCAGTAAAAATGCTTCCCCAGCATCCTCAGTGTGAAATCCACTGGGGAATCCCCAACTCCTGATCTTGTCCCAGAACACCATCCCAAACATCTCCCACAGGTCTGAACACAGCCTTTACCAGAACATCTTAAATAATATATTCAAGGCAATTTCCAAGGGGCTTAGAAGGAACGCAGGAGATTTCTTTTAAGAGTTACTTGATCATTTATCCTGTATTTCCCTGTCATTTGCTGTGCTTTCCCTTCCTATAAACCCACAGCAAGAGGAACTTGTGAAGCAACTTCCTCAATTCTCTTACATCTGTCAAACAGAGTATTTTGTGTTAAAAACCCTGAATTCATCTATTATTAATTCTGCCCTAAATGAGGAAATTTTTTCTTTTTGGCTACACGGGACATACAAAGAGCACAGTGTTAGTAAAACCTGAAGCATGCAGTTCAAGTCTCATCATGTGAGGCTTTCTAGAAACACGAGCTTTGCTTGCTGCACATCTCTTTCAGCAACCCAGCCCTGCACCAGGAGCCAGAACCAACCAGACCAGCCATACCTCTTGCTTCATCCTTTAATCTCTGTACAGAGACCAGCAATGACTCCTTGTCATCCAGTTCACTTTCTAAAAATGCATTTCTCTCAATAGCTTGGTTCAGCCTTTGTTCAAAGTCTTCCAATGAAACTATTGTTGCCCTAGAAACAAAATCCAGAATATTAGGTTCTTCAGCTCAGCCAGCATAAAAGCTTATTCAGAAGCATAACAGAAGGAAAATGTTAGCAGGGCTATGTTCAAGGGAAGCATATGAAAGCCATGGAAATGCTGCTTAGAAAGGAGTAATCAAAGAAACAGGAGAATAGGATGAGAAAAACATGATAGCATCTGGCTCTCAGAGATGTACCAAGGATGTGGGGAAGAGCCAGCCCAGAGCTCCTTTTCCCCCCAGCCATGTTCCAAAGCTGAGCATTAATCAGTGCCCGAGTGTCACGGACATATTTTATGAAAAATCCTTTTGTCAGGATCTTTTCTCCTGAGAAGCTGACAAGTTTCAGCTTCTCCATCTTTTGCTGCTATGGAATGTGATTTGGAGAATTGTTTACCCAGCATGTGAAATTGTTTTTACTTGATGACCAATGACAGCCACCTGTGTCGAGGCTGTGAGCAGTCACAAGATTTTATCATTCCTTTCCTTTCTATTCCTTTCAAGCCTTCTGATGAAATCCTTTCTTCTGTTCTTTTAGTATAGTTTTAACATATCACTATAATATAATATATAGAATATATAATATAATATAATATAATATAATATAATATAATATAATATAATATAATATAATATAATATAATATAATATAATATAATATAATATAATATAATATAATATAATATAATATAATATAATATAATATAATATAATATAATATAATATTTATCATAAAATAATATATCAGCCTTCTGAAACATGGAGTCAAGATTCTCATCTCTTCCCATGTCATGGTTGCCTGCAAATTCTACATTTGGTGACCCTGAGTGAGGAACATTGCCACAGCCCAGCCAGGTGGGCAGCAGAGCACTGGGACATTACCTCAGACCCAATTCCTCCCAAAACCTGTGCCAAAAGTTACTCATGAACCTAAAGAACCTTGTGCAAACAGGGCTCAGCTCTCAGACCTTTTCTCCAGATGGCCAGAGGCTCATTCCTGCTCTCCCTGAATCGATGGCAGGATTCCCACTCAGCAGAAGGGAAGCATGACCTCCTCCCAAACTGGGTGTTGCCAGCAGCAGCCTGCTCATTCCAGCTCTAGGAAAGGGCAGGGCTGCTCCCTCCAGCTGCTCTGCAAGGCACCAGGACACTTCTCTGGTCTGGCTCATTGAACAGGACTATGGAAAGCAGGAGACTGACTTCAAAGGGGCTCTGAGGCAGCAGCAGCACAAATACCAGTCACAAATATCAGGGGCAGTGCAGGGGCCTGGCTGGCTCTGGGCACAAACCACACTGCCCGTCCTGCTGCAACAGGAACCAGCTGATGACTGCACTGCTCAAGGAATCCAAAGTCTTCGGGGTGTTTGGGGTTTTTTCTGATATTTTCCCTTTAAGGAACAATGAAATGCTCGAGCTGAGTAGCAAAGAAAAGATCTTTGTGGTGCAAACGTGAAGGGAAGAGGAGGTTTGCAGCCTTCACCTCTTGGCACGTTCCAGGTCATCGTTGGCCTGCTCCAGCTCCCTCACATATTTGTGCAGCTGGTCTTTGATGGCCCTTGTCTGGCTCAGGTCATCCTCCAACAACGACACCTGCTTGTAACTCTGGGCATACTGGTGCTCCAGTTTCTCCTGAAACAAAGCACAGGGAGATAAACATCAGCTGCTGGCACTGGCCAAGCCATCAGCACAAAAAGTGTCACTCTGTGTGCAGCGTGCTGGTTTGGGACTGAAACTGGAGAGGGAGAAGGAACAGGCTGCGAGCCTCAGAGCTGGCCCCAGTGCAGAATGGCACAGCTGCCTCTCAGGGATGCAGCCCCGCATCTGCTCCCCTCAGCCTGCACTGACAGCTGCTCCAGGAGGGCAGGGAGACATCCAAGTGCCCTGCCAGCCTCCCCTCTGTGCCCTGCCCTGCCAGCACCCACCCCCACTGCAGAAATTCTGAGGTGTCCATTGGCAGAAATGGGCCACTGAAATCTGCCACAAAACCTCCAGGCCCGCAGACTCATCCTCTGTGAGGAATTCACTTCCAAAAACCCTCTGAGGGCCTAAGAAGAAACTCCTGAGCTCACAGAACACACCCTGACCCCACAAGCACAGCTGGGACTGGAGACACAAAGCAACCCCATAAACTCTCCTTCCACCGAATGAATTTCTAACCTCTGCCTTCACTAAATTATCCAAGACTGCCCAAAATGATGCTTTTTCAATTCAAGAGAGGCAAGAACTCGTTAACACAGAGGCATCAATTGAGAGCCACCTTTTGCAGATCCTTCAGCAGTTCCTGGCTCCACAGATAAGGCTGTGAATGGACTGGAGGCTCCCTGAGAGATGAGCACAAATCACCCAATTCCTGCTTTCTCTGGGGTCTCATGAAACCAGGGAGACCCTGAGGGCACCAAGACTGGTCTGCAAGGAAAGGTGACCTGACAAACCCCCTGTGCTGTGCCCTGTTGCTGTGCTGCTGTTCCCTGTGGAACAAATAAAGCTCCTCCCTGGCACAGCCTGGGGAATTCAAAGCAGCACAAACTCCAGGACCAAGTTGCATGACGTGAACAAGAAAAATTCTGCCAGAAATGGCCCTGGCCTTATTTGGGGTACATGCCATGCTTCAGTGTGGATCTTAACCAGACATCTCCTTTTTAATTTGGGTATTCAGCGCCCAAGAGCAGCCCAGTTGATTCAAAAAGAGATCCAAGATGAGCTGAAAGGAAAAGCAGCACTACCACAGAGAAAACCTACCTTTAATGTTTCCACTTCATATTTCAGTCTTTGGTTATCTGCTTGCAAATCTCTGTTCCTCTGCTCAGCTTGCACTAGCTGTGCCTCCAACTCAGCTTCTAATTCCCTGCTTCCCTCCTGGAACTCAGCCAGCTCTTCACGAGCCTCCTGGAAGCTGCAAGGAGAGGATTGCATCAGTGGGAAAGGCAGCATCTCCCAAGCTACAACAAAACCTGCAGCTCTTCTCAAAGAAAAAGCTGAAAAACAGAGGTTTTAAAGCACTTAAGTGCCATCCATAGGCCTCTAAGGGGAAAAAGAAAAATGGGAAAATAGAGAAATTGCATTAAGCTAAGCTATTGAAGGAAATTAATTCTCTTACATCAAATCCAGCAGCCACCTGGAATGCCTGTGTGGAATCAAAGCTATTTACAGCATTCAAGGGAGCCTGAGAAGCACTTTGTGCTCCATTAGCTCTCACTGCTGGCAGACTTTATGGAACAGACAATGAATTAAGCAAACATTTAACCAGATTTTGGTCAGCAGCTGAAGAGAGAACAACAGCTTCTGCATCTCTGCACTAGCTGGAAAATTAAAGTTTGTAAAAATCATGCAGAGTCAGGAGGGCAGGACATGCCTGCCTCATTCCACTGTGAGTTATTAAATACCAGAAGTAGCCACCCCACATACTCTGCTTATTAAATTTGCATCTTTACCACATGTAATAGCTGAGCCCTGAGCAAGCAGCAGAGGAAACCACCGAGGCTTTGGGCAACAACACAAGCAGTGGTGCCTCAGATGGAATTCCTGACCCACAAGAACAGCTCAGGGTTCTCCACACAGACAGGGCCCTCCACATTCCCAACACGTCCCTCCCAAAAAACCCCAAACCAAACAAGAAACCCCACTTGGACCTTGGGCTCTTTGGGTCTGAGAGGGATTTAACTCCCAATAAACCTCAGTCCATGCCCCAATCCCCCCAGATGCACAGCACTGCTCCTGAGAGCAGCTGCAGCTTCTCCTGGCACTTTTGGTGCCAAAGCCCTGTAAATGATGCAAACCACGGGCACAGGCAGGACCAGGAGCCATGGAACACTTGGATAAAATGCAGCAGACACCAAATCAGGCACTTTTCATACCAGTAACTCCACTACGAGAAGCTTGAGGGAACAGGAATGATACAAGGCAAGCCCAAAGGGGCCTTCTTATGATAAAACACCAAGATACCACTCAAGGCAGCACTTTAATTACACAAAGGTGCACATGATTGCAGAAAGGCTCTGCTCTTGCTCAAACATGCTCAAAACATAGCCTGCAGTTCTTGGCATGGTGACACTGGGCAAGAAACACTCAGCTCCCACAGAGATGGAAATTTTAAAGCTGGAAATCCTTTCCAGAGAATTCTCTTCTACAGGTTTTCTCTGAAGTATCTAATAACCGTCTTGGTGTAGCCTTGCAGAGGAACAGATTAAGCAGCCATCATTAAGATCCAAGTCCTGGTCATTAAGAACCAAATTCAGCTTGCAAATCCACAATACCTTTGCTTGTACTTCAAGGAAAGCTCTTTCCAATAGGCAGTTTCCTCCTTTGGACTCGAAAAAGTAGGGATTTCTTCACTGTCCATGATCAACACGACCTGCAGGACACAAACACAGGGATACGCTCAGGACAAACCCGGGCACATCACCCCAAAACTCTGCTCAGTCCTGGGCTTTCCAGGCACCAGGATTGGCACCCACATTTCAGCCAGATGCCAGGAGTCCCTCCCAGGGCTCACCCAGCACTCAGAGCTGCCCCAAGGAGCCCCAGGACTTTGCCCAACCTCTGCAAGGGCTCCTGGAGCAGCCTGGAATGAGAGCCGAAGGTCTGGTTGTATTTGGTAGCTGCCACCAGAACTCCAGTGGTGCCACAATGTCACAGACATCTTTTATGAAAAATCCTTTCCTCAGGATTTTTTCTCCTGAGAAGCTGAGAGACCTCAGCCTGCACCAAGCCCATTGATCAGGAGAGCTGACCTAGAAGTCCTGACTCTAACAGCCATCACTTCCCAGCCAAGCCTGTCCCCTCAGGCTCAAATTGTCACACTAATGTGTTCTGCATCTCAGTGACCCACATTTCTGACACCTCAAAGTGGGCCAGAACAATCCCCTGCTTTCACCAGAGGGCAGCCAGGCCAAGCACAGCAAGGCACAAGTGGCACGTGGGCTCTCCAGCTGAGCCTGCAGCTGCCACAAGCCCAGAGCAAACTGATCCACAGGGGGCCAAGCACCTCAAAACCACCTCCAGTCTCACCCTGGGTTTATTTAACTGCACAGCTTTGCTGCACAAGCAAACACGTCACGGCTCGGGAGAAGGGATGGGGTTTCCTCTCCTGCACTGAGGAAATGAGAAGTACCTGTGGAGCCATTCCCATCACAAATTTCAGACAGGATTTTCTTGGGGAGCACTTGCATCAGCCGCTACCAAGGCAGCTCAGTCACTCCATGGGGACAGAGCCCAAGCCCTGTGCAGAAGCTGTGGATGTGGAGCTCAGTATTCCTGCCCCAACTGCTGCAGTTCCATGGTGGGAGCACGGACAGACACCTGGCACAGCTCAGGTGTGCCCAGCAGCTCCTGGGCAGTTGTGGGTTAACCTGGCACAGCTCAGGTGTGCCCAGCAGCTCCTGGGCAATTGTGGGTTAACCTGGCACAGCTCAGGTGTGCCCAGCAGCTCCTGGGCAGTTGTGGGTTAACCTGGCACAGCTCAGGTGTGCCCAGCAGCTCCTGGGCACTTGGAGCAGACACCTGGCACAGCTCAGGTGTGCCCAGCAGCCCCTGGACAGAGATTCCCACTGCCAGGACAGGGCACTGCTGGTGCTGTCCCCAGCACTTGTCAACACTGATCCAACCCTTCCACCAACCCCTCCAACCTCTCCCTGACCGGCTCTAAACCAGAGAGGCTCAGAGCAGCAGGGAGCACACCCACCCCAGAATAAACCAGATAAAGCACAAGACAGGCTCAGCTCCCACAGCTCAGCAGGGGCTGGGCTCAAAAGGTGAGCAGCCAAGCGGGCTGTCAGTAAAATTCAGGATGTGGCTAGAAAAAGCTTGTGCAAGGAAGTGTCTTACATCATTTCCTAGAAGCAGCTGAGATAAGGCACAAGACTCCTTCCTGTCTGCTCACACGGGGCACACCCTTGGAGATCAACATCCGAGGGATCCCTGCAGGCACAGCAGCCTGTGCAAGGCCAGGAGGGGCTGCCTGGGGCTCCCACGGACAGCAGGGGTGTTTGCCCCCCACTCCTTGTCCAGCATCTTCTCCTTCCACACACCTGAGGGAGGAGATTCAGCCCAGCGCTGCCTCAGGAATTCTGGGCAGGAATTCTCCCTTCCCAACCCTCCCAGATCTTCCCCAGCTCTCTCATCCTGCTTGGTGAGGGGGGTGGTGGGTCATGACTGCCCCTGCTCCGTGTGTCCCCCCATCCCGAATGCCACCAGCAGGGATTTGGGATCTGCTGACTCCTCTGCATGAATCCCTGCTGCAGATGCCAACACCAGCATGCACTGCTGAGCTCCAGCACCCACATCCTGCTTTTTGTATTCTTTATTATTTTATTTCTATTTTATCCTGCTTTTTGTATTCTTCATTATTTTATTTCTATTTTATCCTGCTTTTTCTATTCCCATGAGGGGCAGGACAAAGGGATTAGAGCACACAGCCACCCTGCAAACACGGGTGCTCCATGGCCAAAATACCAACCTGGGAGCTGGGGGATGCTGACACTTCCAGACCTGCTCCCAGCACACACGTGGCCATGGGAAAATCCTTCACTCTGCAAACCTCTGCCCATTCCCTCAGAATGATTCACAAAAAGATGGATTGTGCAAGCTGAGAGCAAATCCCAGGAGTTATCAGAGCCCAGCCAGACAACCCCACAGATCTCATGTGTGGGAGAGCGGATGCCCACGGAATACCAAGAGTTTAACAAAAACTGCTTTGCCTCAGCCTGCTGCCTGTTGTCCTGGCCCTGGGAATTCTGTCAGGAGCTGAGAACCAGCACGGCCAGTCCTTCCTATTCAGGGCTTCTTTGCATACGTGGCACTTGCAGAATCCAGCCTTTGACAAACAACACTGAGGCTTTCAGGGAGCAGACAAGACAATGCAGCAGCGTCTTCCAGGGAAAATGAGAGCAGGCTTATGCTGCTGCCCCCTCAAATTCATTCCAACACAGCTTAGCATTCACACAGTGCCCTGGGAAAACACAGCCCTGTGGGCACAGCTCCAGCTCCAAAGCTGCTCCCAGACAAGAACTACCTTCAAACCACCGGGGCTGCTCTCAAGCCCCCCCGACAAAGTCAGCAGGACCCAGCAACTCTCCACTGAGAAAAGGAAAGAACTTCTCCACGCTGCAATGACTCTAAAAAAACACAGTGTGGAGGTTAAGAACTTCTCTAAACCCAGAGGGGTTCGTACAGGACAAATCTGTTCTCCCACCTAGAAAGCATCCTTAAAACGAGAGGAGCAGTATCCTCTGGATAGCACGAGAGCCAGAGGCTCAAGAATGCACCAGAAATACCCAAACTAACATGCAGACAGGATTTTCCAAGTAATTTACACAATCTTGCATTCAAGACCAAGCCCAAACCTCTCTGGAGCCACCTTCAGCTAAGCCATTGAAACACAAACACAGCTTGAAGTGGAACACAGTACCTTAAACAAGCTCCCCAGGCTCTCCATGTGACTGCAGCGAAGCTTGGGGTGAAATCTAAGACCAAAACACTCAACCTGAAATCCAACACGACTCTCAGCTGGGACCCACCCCTTCCCACAGAGGGGAATCCACTCCTCCCTGCTCTCAAAGTCACCCAGTCCCTCACACGTCACGGCAGGGATGACTTTGAGCACTGCAATTCACCCCAGATGTACCTGCAGCATCTCAAGTGGCTGCAGAAAGAATTCCTCCTGATTCTAATTGCCTCACAGTCTCCCATTTAAAACCAGCTCACAAATACTGCCCTATAAAGAGAATTAATATTATTTGATCTTCATGAACAGGTCATTTTTCTGTATATTTTTCTGCTTTCTTCCTCACGACCCCGTTTGCCCAAGATTTTCAGACACCAAGCATGAAAATTTAAGCAGAAGCAAAGCAAGGCCACTCAAACAGGACCAACCACAGGGCTGAACTCCCCCAGCCACGCTTGGCTGATCCCCCCTCCCTTCAAGACACCACAAATGCCCACTGACCTTTGGAATTAAACAAGCAACCAGCTCAAAGAGGACTTGATCAAGAAGTTCTGCCAAGCTCACATGTGGCCTTCAGCTCTGGAGATAACAGCCCACTCCGGCTATCACAAAGTGTCCAAGTGCCTGCTGGCTGCCAGGCCCCTCTCTCGGAGGCAATGACGCCGTCACCGAGGGCTGGCACCATCCAGAGCTGCCACGCACGGCAGCAAGGACTGTCCACAGCCAGCTCTCCTTCCTCTTCCTCCTTTTTGCTGATTCATGGGCAGAAAAGCAGAAGAAATCTTGTTTGCGTCATTCTTCGCCTTCACAAACCACGAGGACCAACAGGTAACCTCCAGCTCCTGAAGCTCTTGATTTTCTCCCCGCAAACCCAACCAAGACTCACTGCAAGGTAACCAGAGCCCTTCAGCCAAAACTCAGAGCAAACGTGCAATGTCTTATTCGAAGATGGAAAACAAACAAGCAGAAGGCACAGATCAGATTTCACCAATCAATTTGGGCTTGTTCTGCCGCTGCTGGAACAGGAGCCGGCGGATTTCCATCCGTGCCTGGATGTGTGCCTGCATCCACGGCTGGGAGGAAACTGAACCTCTGGGAAGTGAACCTTCCCCTGCAGTTCTATTTCTGAACTGAATGTTCTCGAGTGAACCACAACAAATGCCTCCTTCCCTCTTACAACAGCAGCACGGGAGCTGTCAGCAAGAGAAGAAAGTCAGCGAGCACAGCGTCAGCACAACGCTCCTCGCTCTGCTGCAATAATAAATAAATCCTGCATTTCCAATTTGGGCAGCACAGGAGGCAGGAGATAACCAACCCTACCTGCAGAACTTGGTGCCAAACTCAGAGAAGCCTTTAAGATAAACCAAGCACCACACAGCAAAGCCTTGTTATCTCAACAGCCTCATTAATCAAATAGAACATGTCTGCTCTGCACCACATGGCCAGGACTCATCTGTCTGGTGAATATTTGATATCCAGTCACAGGAAAACCCTTGAAGAGTGAGCCAGCACTGGGTTAGAAGCCTTGAAACCAGAAGAAAGGCACTGATGCAAAAAGCCTCTTCTCAGAAATCAACCTATGACTACAATAAGGATTTTGTATTAAAAACATTTATTGCTTTCACAAACATGGGAAGTTTTGGACATTTGACCTCTGCTCCTTCCCAAGTAACCTCACTGAAGTGACTAAAAAAGGAGAGTTTGGGACTCCTGCTGCAGGCTCAGTACCTGCAGAGGTGAAGGAAAGGCTCCTGGAGATGTCCCTGTTGCAGAACACCCTGGCCTGAGCACGGGGACAATTTTCTCCCAGCTCTGTACCCAGGAACTCCAGAGGGATGAATGCACACAGACAGGAGCAAACAGCAAACTGAGCAGGAGATTCAGCCTGTGCAAAGGATTTACTTGTCCTGCCCCAGCCTCTGCTCCCTCCTGGGCAGGCTGGTGAGGTGTGGTGCACAGCAGGAGTTCTGATCTTCACCTGTAGGAACCCAGGACATCCCTCTGTCTGTCCAGAACGGCCAGGACCCTGCCAGGGGGCTCAGAGACCCTGGCATGGAGCCCAGAACACCTGTGGGTTTGGTTATGACCCGTGGAGAAAATTACCAACCTTGGATGAAGATCTGCAAGCCACAACAGTTTAGGCAGAATGATAGTGAAGTTATCACGAGGTGAAAAAGTAGATTTGGGGTTTTTGGTATGGGGATTCAGGGGGCAAGATGGAGGAACCTGGGCATGCCCAGCCTTTCTCCTTCTTCTTCTTGGCCTCCATCTTCTGCTGTGATGGTGGCACTTTCGGATTGGTTTAGAGTAGACGCTCACTGTCTAACATAGGTGATAGGTATTGGGAAGTAATTGTAAATATTGTACATGTAGTTTTTAGTATAAAGACATAACACTGCCCTGGGGCAGGCAGTGTGCCTGGAACTGTCCTGCTGGATGGACCTCAGCATGGCAGGACAAAGAATTTTATAGATAAGATACAATAAACAACCTTGAGACTGAGAAATGAAGAGCCCTGACTCCTTGTTCAAGCACCGGGCTGGGAAAAGAGACTTTCCAACTTTTCTCGGGGTCACTGTGAGCAGTGAGAGACCCCAACACTCACCCACAGCAGGCTGGCAGCTGGCACAGGCTGCCAGAACCTGAACCCCTCTGAGACCACCCAGCCACCTCCACCCTCACAGCTCTGCTGCTTTCAGTTCAAACCTTGAGGAACACCAGAGCATCCCAGGCAGCAGCAGTGGCTTACCTGGGGGGCTGTGGCACACACAGCCTGCACCAGGGACAGCTCCGGGTCCCCTGGGCCTCCTGTCATCCCAGAATCCAAACCATGATGACAACACCTCCTTGGAAGGCAGTGCCCACAGGGTGACATGCCTCTGGGACACCACACAGTGACCATGGAATTCCAAGGGAAAAGCACTCAGCAGGATTTCTGCCAAAAGGACTCAATTCTGTTGCTTTTGCAGCCCTGAAGTTCTACCATGGCTGGGGGGGTAAAATGGGTTTGAAAAATACCCCCCAAAATGGAGCCCAGACCAGCTGCCAGCAGAGAGAGACTCTGAACAGAATATTAACAGAATATTAAAAGTATCCCCCCCAAACTCTATGTTGATCAGGAGAAAGAACCAGCACAACCTTCCACTGAGCTGTGGGGACAGAAGAGCCCTGGAGGGACACGAGCACATCATGAAAAATCTGCTCTGATGGGTCTGGCTTTGCCCGGGGTCAGGGCAGCACAGCAGCGCAGGCACTTTGGGAACACACTCCCCGGTTTATCTCGATGATGTTTGCGGTGTCACAAACATCAAGGGCTGCAAAAATACCATTTCCTTCCTGCAGTCTGACTTTCCTGGCACCTCAAAAAACCAATGTAATGGACTGAGGGCATAAACTGTGCTTTGTTCCCGTACTTCTTGGCAGCCTGCTGCCGGCAGCAGAGACAAGATTCCTTGTGACACCAAGGTCACAGACATCATCAGTCTCGTGCTTTCTCGCCACTTTCTTATTTTCCTTTCTCTTCTCTGTCCTTCTCCACCAAATGAGGAATTATCGTACATATCTGCAAACTCTAAAGAGTCAGGAGGAGAAAAGGGAGGATTTTCCCCTGAAGAGGAAGGAGGGCTGACAAACACTGACTCAAACACTGCCTCTGAACTCTTCCTTCACTTCTGGGACTCCCAGTGACAAGTTTAATTAAATTATTAAACCTTCTCACCAGGGCTCTGCCTCCATGTATACAACAATACAGAAATGCACAGCCCAGCCAGGAAACAGGACAGGGGATCTCCTCCAGAGCAGATCTAACACTATTAATCCCAGATCCACGCTCTTTACCCAGCTCTGCCACATCCTGTGCAGCCACAGTTAACTGGCACCATCAGCCAGCCTGTCTGTGCAGTCACACTGCAAACACACCAAACTGCCATTTAAATAAATAAATATAGAAGCACAGAATCACTAAGGTTGGAAAAGACCTCTGAGATCATCAAGTCAACCTCTGACTAATCACCACCTTGTCAACCAGACCAGAGCATCGAGTGCCACATCCAGGAGCTCCATGAACCACCTCCTTCCTGGGCAGCCCTTTCCAAAATATCCAAAATCTTCCCAGTCTGTTTTCTGCCTTGAGACAGCTTCTTCCTCTTACAGTTACTGATATCTCTAACAAAACACTGGCCTTGGAAAGGCCACCAGCCCTCAGCAGGAACAATTCCTTCCTCAACAAGGAATTGTTTCTTGGGGGGGGGGGTTGGAAAAAATGTAAAGGAAGAAAAAAAAGTATCTGAAATATCCAGGGAACTCTTCTACAGCAGTTTCTTGTATTTAACCACCTCTCAGGCAACAAATGCCACAGGCAGCCAAACCCCTGCACTTGTGTGCAAGTCAAGGCAGGGGGAAGAGAGAAGCCCTGAGTCACTCCCAGCGCAGAGCTGGATGTGGGTGCGAGAGCTCAGCTCGGCTCTGCTCCCCCTGGGGACAGGGATGTACCAGGGGGAGAGCAGGGCTCTGCTCCTCGAGAAGGACAGGGATGTGCCGGTGGGAGAGCAGAGATCTGATCCTTCTGGGGATGTGGCAGGGGACAGCACAGCTCTGCTCCCCGGGAAGGACAGGGATGTGCCGGTGGGAGAGCAGAGATCTGATCCTGGGAAGGACAGGGATGTGCCGGCGGGAGCCCGGGGCTGGCTCGGGGATGTCGCTGCTCTCCTCCCAGCGCATCCTTCCAGCCCGTCTGCTGCAATTCGGGTCACGCTCATCACCCGGGAGAGCACGTTCAGGCACAGCACACGAGGATACCAACCCCGGAGAGGAACCCTGGCGGAATGACGGACGGAATGACGGACAAACACCCAGCGGGGACCGCGGAATGACAGGAAGGGACCTGTGCGTCCAGCCTGGGAGCATCAGCCGTGTCAGCCAGCAGGGCGCTGAGCTCCACCGGCCTGTCCTCAGCACCCCCGGGGGGATGACTCCATCACCTCCTCCCTTCCCCCGCCAGCATCCAACCACCAATTCCGGGAGGAATTTCTTCCTGAAAATGACGCTGCGCCCTGGGCATATGATCGATCGGGGATTTTACGAGAATAGACGCAAACCACGCGTCCAGCTCGCTGCCAGTGACGGGAAAACGCCCAGGCGGGGGCCGAGGCCGGCCGAGCGGCGGGCAGGGCCCGGGGCAGCTCCGAGCCCCGGCGCGGTCCCGGCGGAGGGACCGGCCAGGGCGGCGGCCGAGCGGGGCCGCGCCACGACTGACACCGCCCGCGGCCAATGGGAGGCGGCACCGCCGCGCCCGCAGCCAATGGCGCGGCCCGGGGGCGGGCCCTGCCCCGTTGTCAATTTCCAGCCAATCGCGGCGCGGAGCGGGCCCGCAGCACCCCCGGCCCCCTCCCCGCCCGGCCCGCGCCCCCCGCCCGCCGCGCCGGGCCCCGCTCGCTGGGGCCTCCCGGGGAGCCCCGGGCCGGGCCCGGCCCCGCCGCTCACCGGAGCGCATCCCCTGTCACAGCCGCCGCCGCGCGCGCCCGCCGGGGCCGCCTCATCCGGGGACTGGGGGGCGAGGCCGGCGCGTGATGCAAGAGCCGGCGGGGGCGGGGGCGCTGTCGTCACACGAGGGGCGGGGCGAGGGGCGGGACCGGGTCTTGGGGCGGGGCCCGGGCGGTGCCGGTTCCCCGTGTCAGTCCCGGTGCCAGTTCCCGGTGCCGGTACCCTGTGCCGCTCCCCGGGCCCGCTCCCCGGTGTCAGTCCCGGTGTCAGTTCCCGGTGCCGGTACCCGTGCCTCTCCCCGGGCCCGCTCCCGGGCCACTCCCGGTGTCAGTCCCGGTGTCAGTTCCCGGTGCCGGTACCCTGTGCCTCTCCCCGGGCCCGCTCCCCGGTGTCAGTCCCGGTGTCAGTCCCGGTGCCAGTTCCCGGTGCCGGTACCCTGTGCCGCTCCCCGGGCCCGCTCCCCGGTGTCAGTCCCGGTGTCAGTTCCCGGTGCCTGTCCCCGGTGACGCTCCCCGGCGCCGCTTCCCGGGGCCGCTCTCCGGTGTCAGTCCCGGTGTCAGTCCCGGGGCCAGTTCCCGGTGCCGGTACCTGTCCGGGGCTGCTCCCGCTCCCCGGTTCATCCCGGTGTCAGTTCCCGGTGCCGTCCCCGGTGACGCTCCCCGGCGCTGTTCCCGGCCGCCTCCCCGGGTCGCTCCCGCACCCCGTGCCGCTGGGCCCAGGGCTGCTCCGTGCCGGGTCCCGGACAGTCCCAGTCCCTCGGGGCTCGGGCGTCCTTCCCCGGGGTTCAGGACATCCATCCCTCGGGGCCCAGGACATCCATCCCTCGGGGCTCGGGACATCCATCCCTCGGGGCTCAGGACATCCATCCCTCGGGGCCCAGGACATCCATCCCTCCGGGGAGCTCTGGAGCGGGCAGGGGCAGCTCCTCCTCCTTTCTCCGCATCCCGCGCCTGCTGCCTCGCTCCCCGCACACCGTGTCTGTCCCCGGAGCAGAGAACTCTGTGAACGGAGGTTTTTGGAGCTTTTACAGGGACCTCCGCTGACCCCGAGCTGAACCTAGGAGAGCTGACAGCCTCCACGGCTGTCCCTGTCCATCGTGCCTTTCTCATTCCCGTTTTCTGGGCACAGCGTGTCCCTCCGGGGGCTGCCCCACCGCTGTCCCCGCCGTGCCCGGGCTGCTCGGGTTCCTCCGCAGGGCTCCCGGGCGGGCCGTGCCCCGCAGCTCCCCGGCACTGCCCCGATACTCCGGCTGGCTTTGTGTTTAATTCCCTGCCCTGTAATTAGCGTCCGGGCTGTCATTAGCGGCGGGCGGGGCAGCCGGGATGCCCCCGTGCGTCCCTCGGCAGAGGCCGTGTCCCGAACCGCATCTGGGACAGCCGGTGGGCACGATGGCACCACGGCCACCTCTGTCCCCATGGCCACCTCCCAGCCATCCGTACATGGGTTATCCATGCTGCACTTCCCCTGGATTGCTGCAGACAGCCCGAGGATGAAGGGCACACACCTGTCCCCAGCCCGGTGTCCAGCCAGCCTGGTTGTCCCCTGAGCCCTGCACGGGCCTTTCTGGGTCACCCGGTGTCACCTGGGTGTTGCACAAGGCCACAAATGCTGCTGAGCCGCGTCAGAGCAGCGGGCAGGACGTGCAGCACAGCACAGCACGGCCCCGAGACACCTGAATCAGAGGCTGTGCCGGCAGGGGAAGCCACAGCGTCCTGGGAGCAGCCATGCCTTGGTGACAAACCGCCCCTGGAGCCGCCTCATCCCTCCTGGAGCACAGTCCTGTTCGCAGGGCGCCCTCCCTGTGCTCTCTGCTCCCAGCCTTGTTCCCAGTGCATCTTCCCTGTGCTCTCTGCTCCCAGCCTTGTTCCAGGACGCATTCCCTGTGCTCTCTCCTTTAACCCCACCCTGTGCTCCCGGTGCCTCCTCTCCGGCAGCAGGCAGGGATGCCAGCAGTGCCACCAAAGCCGCCTTTCCCAGCGGGCTGCTGACAAAGGCAGGGCGCTGGGGGCTGTTTTTCCCAGGGGTGCCCGCCTGGTTAAGCGCGGTTTCGGGGGGCGCTTGCGGCGGGGCGGCGCCGCTGTCCCGCATTGTGTGCGGGGCTGTTCCCACGCGGCAGCACAAAGGAGCAGTCACTCAGCATTAGCGACAGCACAATGCGGCTCCTGCTGCCCCCCGCACCCTCCCGGAGCGGCCGGACGGACACACGGACTGCAGCAGAACGGGTGGGGAATGAGCGGGGGGCGATTCAATCTGATACCCTCCCCACAGTCCGTGGTGGTGGGGGAAAACAACACCTTTGGGGAGGGAAAATACACCTTGGGGGAGGGAAAACACCTTTGGGGAGGGAAAATAACACCTTGGGGGAGGGAAAACACCTTTGGGGAGGGAACACAACACCTCTGGGGAGAGAAAACACCTTTGGAGAGGGAACACAACACCTTTGGGGAGGGAACACACCTTTGGTGGGCAGTAACTGGTGAAGGAGCCCCTGGAGCTGCCCTCCCAGGCATGGCAGAGGGGCTGGGTGGCTCTGCACGGGCAGGATGGGACAATTCCCCCCGTTTGGTGTCACAATAAGGCTCGGGGTCATTCCCAGGGGGTTTGGTGGCAGCAGCAGCAGGGAGGAAGGGCCAGGGCAGGGCTGAGCCACCACCCCGGTCCCTCTGCAGCCTCTGGTGAGGGAGCAGAGACCAGAGCAGGTTTTGGGGGCACAGGTTTGGGGGCACAGGTTTGGGGTCACAAGGTTTGGGGTCATAGGTTTGGGGTCACAGGGTTTGGGGCCACAGATTTGGGGTCACAGGTTTGGGATCACACGTTTGGGGGCACAGGTTTGGGGTCACACGTTTGGGGTCACACGTTTGGGGGCACAGGTTTGGGGTCACAGGTTTGGGAGCACAGGTTTGGGATCACAGGTTTGGGGGCACAGGTTTGGGGTCACACGTTTGGGGGCACAGGTTTGGGGTCACACGTTTGGGGTCACAGGTTTGGGGTCACAAGGTTTGGGGTCACAGGTTTGGGGTCACAGGTTTGGGGTCACAGGTTTGGGGTCACAGGTTTGGGGGGACAGGTTTGGGGTCACAGGTTTGGGGTCACAGATTTGGGGTCACAGGTTTGGGGTCACAGCCAGCTGTTCCTTGTGTGGACAAGCGTTCACCCCATGGAATGGCAGGGGAAGAGCAGATCCCCTGCTCCCCGGCTGGCGGGGACTGTCCCCCCTGACCCCGGCACCCCGGCCTGCCCTCGGTGCTGCGGCAGCGCTCCCCTGGTGCCGAAGCACATCCGAGAGCACCATCTCCTGGGCACCGCGGAAAGCACCGAGGGCAGCCCGGACGAGGAGCTGGCCTTGTGCATTTTGGGCTGCCCTGGCTAAAGCGGTGTCCTCGTGCTGGGATCCATCCTGAGGAGCAGAATGGACACCCCAGAAGGAAAAAACGCTGATTTTCCCACTCTAATTGAAGCAAAGCAAGCGTGGGGGAAGATGGATTAGCTTGTGGGGGATGAGGGCAGGGTGAGGGATGGGCAGAGGGATGAGAGTCCAGCTCCGGTGCAGAACCCGCTGCAGGATGTGCAGTTCACCCCGCGCTGCAGCCCCAGAGGCTCCCGGCACCCCTTCAGTGCCGGATTCCTTGAGATGACCGACCCCGCAGCATCACACGGGGCTGGCAGGACCGTTCCTCCTGTCCCTGTGCCTGTCGCTGTCCCTGTCCCTGCCCCCGCAGCACCACACGGGGCTGGCAGGACCGTGCCTCCTGTCCCTGTCCCTGTCGCTGTCCCTGCCCCGCGCCTGACGCCAGCTCCTCGCCCACTCCCGGGCCAAGCGGGCCAGCGGAGCCCTTTAAAGGCGAACGGGTTCCTCCGCATTCACTCCGCGGGAGCTGCCCCTGCCTGTCCCTGCCTGTCCCAGCTCGTCCCTGCCCCGTCCCTCCCTGTCCCCGCTCCGGCCTTTGCGCAACGCGCCCTCCTCAGACGCAGCCGGCGCCCGGTGTCCCAGGAGTGTCCCCAAGGTGTCCCGGAGCTGTCCCGGGCCAGCCCCGTGCCTGGGCACAGCCGTGCATGGAGGGCCCCACAGCAGGTAAGGGGATTTTGGGGCACGGGGTGAGGGAGGGGAGCAGCCATCCCTGATCCCTCCTGAGCCAAGGCAGCAGCCTGGGGCTGTTCCATGCTAGGGGGGTTCTGGTGTCCCTGTGGCCGTGGGTGACAGCCCTGCAGGAGGAGGGCAGCCCGGCCAGGGCTGGCAGAACCCACATTGGCTGGGAGGGTGGCCATGGCACAGCCAGGTGTGAGGGAAGGGGAGCAGGCTGGGCAGGGGCTGGAAACGCCACCGGGTCTGGCAAAACCTGCAGCTTGAGGAAGGTCAGGCTCCTGAGCTGGTGTGAGGGCTGAGCTGAGCACATCCCCTCTCCCTTCTCTGCCCGGGGAGAGGCAGGGCAGAGCTTCAGCTCCATCTCTGCTCTGGGGCTGGGCTGGGCTGGGCTGGCTCTGCCTTCCCTCCTCTCTGACTAACCCTGGCACGGGCTTGCTGTGCCCAGCTCCAGCCTGAGCGTGCCCACGGCCTGGGGATGCCATGGCCTGGCCACCAACATGACCTGGCCACCATAGTTTGTGTCTGGAATGGCACAGTGTGAGCCTGGGATGGCACAGTTTGTGTCTGGAATGGCACAGTTTGTGTCTGGGATGGCACAGTTTGTGTCTGGAATTTCTGCCCCAGGCATTCAGCAGGCAGGGCTCTGTGCAGGGCCTCAGCCCCCTGCCCTGGGCTTTGGCAGCCAGGAATTTTTGCCCTGCAGGGCTCTGGAGCTGGGACACTCCATTCATCCCTGCCCAGGGGCTGCACGGGGAAGTTGAACCGTGCTGAGAGTGGCCAGGCCATGGAGGGCACCCATCCCACCTGAGAGTGGCCAGGCCATGGAGGGCACCCATCCCACCCCATGAGGAATTGCCAGGGGATGGGGACAGGACACAGAATGGCTTCAGACGGACCCAGGGCAGGGCTGGATGGGATTTGGGAATTGGGAATTGTTCCCTGGCAGGGTGGGCAGTGCCTGGAGGGCAGGGAGGAGCAGAGCTGAAGGGATGGACAGAATGATCGCCCCCGCCTCCAGAGCCTGATTAACCCCTTGTGCCCCTCCTCGGCCAGCACAGCAAGGATGTCCGAGCCCCCCCCCAGCAAGGAGGCTGCCCCGGCCGAGTGCCCCGTGTGCTACGAGAGGTTCCAGCCCCTGGAGGCCACGCACCGCCGGCTCAGCTGCGGCCACACCTTCTGCCACGACTGCCTGGTGAAGTGCCTGCTGTCGGCCAAGCTGGGCGGCCACGTCCAGAGCAGCATCGTGTGCCCCGTGTGCCGCTTCGTCACCTTCCTCAGCAGGAAGAAGGTTCTGTGGCTGCCCAGGGCCACCGACCCCCGAGTGCTGCAGGTGTCCCTGTCACAGCTGGCCAGGAGCGAGGCCACCAACACCCTGGAGGTGCCACTGTCCCAGCTGGCCAAGAGTGAGCCCCCCAACACCCTGGAGGTGCCACTGTCCCAGCTGGCCAAGAGTGAGCCCCCCAACACCCTGGAGGTGTCCCTGTCCTCATCCTCCCTGTCCCAGCTGGCCAAGAACGAGCCCCCCAACACCCTGGAGGTGTCCCTGTCCCCATCCTCCCTGTCCCAGCTGGCCAGGACCGAGCCCCCCAACACCCTGGAGGTGTCCTTGTCCCCATCCTCCCTGTCCCAGCTGGCCAGGACCGAGCCCCCCAACACGCTGGTGGTCCCCAGCCACTTCGTGCTGCCGGAGCAGAGCCTGGGCCGGGTTCCCCCCGGGGCAGGGCTGGCACGGGAGGCTCACATCTTTGTCATCAGCGATCACGGCGTGCCGCTGCTGGCCGCCCAGCGCTGCGGCTCGGGGCTGCCCGGCGGCGCCGGCGGGGACGCGGCCAGCTCGGGCTCGGTGGCGGGGTCGGGCTCGGGCTCGTCCAGCCCCGCGCTGGGGCTGCAGTGCTGCCAGTCCCCCATGGCCCTGGCCGTGATGCTGGTGCTGACCGTGGCCATGCTGGCCGCCGTGCTGCCCTGGCTGCTGCTCGTCAGGAGGGACTTGTAGCACGGCTGGGACACCGCGGAGCTGTCGCTGGTGCGGGGACACAGCCGGGATGGAGCCTGAGGGGTCCTGGAGAAAGCCTGGATGGAGCTCCTCTCTGAAAGCTGGAGAAAGCCTGGATGGAGCTCCTCTCTGAAAGCTCCTGGAGAAAGGCCGGGATGGAGCTCCTCTCTGAAAGCTCCTGGAGAAAGCCAGGATGGAGCTCCTCTCTGAAAGCTCCTGGAAAGCCCGGGATGGAGCTCCTCTCTGAAAGCTCCTGGACAAAGCCTGGATGGAGTCCTCTAAAGCTCCGGAAAGGTGGAGCTCTCCTGAAAGCTGGAGAAGTGGTGGAGCTCCTCTCTGAAAGCTCCTGGACAAAGCCTGGATGGAGCTCCTCTCTGAAAGCTCCTGGAGAAAGCCCGGGATGGAGCTCCTCTCTGAAAGCTCCTGGAGAAAGCCCGGGATGGAGCTCCTCTCTGAAAGCTCCTGGACAAAGCCTGGATGGAGCTCCTCTCTGAAAGCTCCTGGAGAAAGCCAGGATGGAGCTCCTCTCTGAAAGCTCCTGGAGAAAGCCTGGATGGAGCTCCTCTCTGAAAGCTCCTGGAGAAAGCCCGGGATGGAGCTCCTCTCTGAAAGCTCCTGGACAAAGCCTGGATGGAGCTCCTCTCTGAAAGCTCCTGGAGAAAGCCAGGATGGAGCTCCTCTCTGAAAGCTCCTGGACAAAGCCTGGATGGGCTCCTCTAACAGCTGGAGAAAGCCAGGATGGAGCTCCTCTCTGAAAGCTCCTGGAGAAAGCCAGGATGGAGCTCCTCTCTGAAAGCTCCTGGAGAAAGCCAGGATGGAGCTCCTCTCTGAAAGCTCCTGGAGAAAGCCAGGATGGAGCTCCTCTCTGAAAGCTCCTGGACAAAGCCCAGAAGCAGCTCCAGGTGCAGCTCCTCTCTTACCTGACCAGGGACTGAACGGACTCTCAGACCTTCCTGCACACCTCCAGCTGCTCCCAGTGTCACGGCTGGCACTTTCTTTCTCTTCTGGCTAAGTTATGGCAGCCAAAGCCTGCGGTGGCTCCTGCAGGGTGTCTGCAGAGGAGCCTCCTGCAGCCCATGGCAGCACCTGCAGGGTGAGGGCTCCGTGCTGCTCCTGCCCAGCTCAGTGCCCTGGCACCGGGCACAGCCGAGGGCTCTGGGGTCAGGGCTGCCAGGCTGAGGGGCTCTGGGGGTCCCCAGGCTCCCAGGACGTTGGGATCATCGTGATGCAGCCAGCCTGGAGCAGGAACTCACAGCTGGAGGAACCAGAGCCTGCAGCTGCCGGGCACGAGGGCAGGGAAACCAGAGGATGGAGAGAGCAGTGCTGGCCCTGCTGAGCTCCCCTTCCCCTCTGCCAGCCTCCCTGCAGGCCCATGTGGTGGGAGGGGGGCCCAGCTCACCCCACAGGCAGTCCCAGCCGTGCCCTCCCTCTCTGAGCTCCCCAAGGTGTGCCCATCCTCCCGTTGGCACAGCCAGGGGTACCCAGGGCCGGGGGCTGGGGGTAAACCCAAGTTCTGGCCATGACAAGGGGGTGGATTTGGGATCCCACCCTGTGCCAGAGCCCCGTGGCACAGTGACATTTCCTTGTCCCTGTACCCCTGACAGCCAGGGGCTCATTTTCACCTGTGCCAAACGGGCTGGGCACTGCTCAGCCCCCAAATCCTCCTGGCTTTGCCCTCTTTGGTATTGGTGCCACCTGAGGGGACCAAGTGCCAGCTCAAAGGGACAGCAGGGGGGCACAGCTGGGTTTGGGAAGCTCTGAGCCTGCTCTCAGGGGAGGGGGAAGGGCACTGCTGGACACCCCTGCAGGTGCTGGGGCCACTCATGGCACTTGTCCCCAGCCCGGTCTGCACATTCATCACCTTTGTCCTCCTGACCCAGTTCCTGGCCCCATGGGTGCTGCTCTCACTCTGTCACCTGGGAATGTGGGTGACTTCATGGGCACCCCACGTGAGCAGGATTCCCTCACTGTCTCCCCAGGGTGAGCAGGACGTCCCTCACTGTCCCCACAGGGTGAGCAGGACGTCCCTGCCTGTCCCCCACGGGAGGTGGCAGTGGGGCACAGGGCTGGCCCAGCGTTCCCATGCTCCTGAGGGAGGGACAAACACAGCCAGCGGTGCCAGCAGTGCCAGCAGTGCCAGCAGTGCCAGCAGTGCCAGCGGTGCCAGCAGTGCCAGCGGTGCCAGCAGTGCCAGCAGTGCCACCAGGGTGGCTTTGGGACGGGACAGGACTTTTCAGGGTAACAAATGAGGATGATGTGGGGCTGGGGATGGGGGCAGTGTGGGCCAGGGGAGCTGATGCTGTCCCCTGCCACCCCTGGGCTCAGCCCTGGGGACACTGCCCTGCTGCCTGCTGCTCCCTGTGAGGTTCCTGCGCTGCCCCAGCCCTGTCCCAGTGTCCCCACCCAAACCTGGGGTGCCATGACCCCGACCCCATGGGAGAAGTGCCTGAGACACCGCACTGGAATGGAAATGCTGTTTCATAAGAAATGGTGACCTGGTGCTGACGTGTGCCTGCCTCGTTATTGAACAGAAACCCTGTCATTAATGGTGTCTGGGCAACCAGCGCAGGTGCCAGGGCAGCAGCCCCCGTGTGGGAGGTGGCACAGGGTGGCTGCAGCCCTGGAGATGTTTGGGGGAGCAGTGGGGACGGGGAGAGCTGCACTGGGGCACTGGGAGGGGCTGGGAGTGTCTGTGCTGAGCCAGAGGCACAGGCTACACCCAGGGAGGACAGGAGGACCCTGTTTTCCACAGGGTGGCACTGCTTGGCCAGGGATGGCGGGCAGGGCTGGCAGGGGCAGCCCCAGAGCCCCCAGCCCCTGGGTGGGTGAGGGACAGGAGCTGGGCACATCCCGGGAAATGCTGTGCCAGGCATGCAGGGATGGCACCTCCTGTGCCCCTGGCAGCTCCTGAGCTGCACAGTGCTGCCGGGTGCCCGGGGCCACTGTCCCCGTGTCCTCGCTGTCCCCGTGTCCTCGCTGTCCCCATGTCCTTGCTGTCCCTGTGTCCTTGCTGTCCCTGTGTCCTTGCTGTCCCCTCATCCTTGCTGTCCCCACATCCTCACTGTCCCTGTGTCCTCACTGTCCCTGTGTCCTTGCTGTCCCCATGTCCTTGCTGTCCCTGTGTCCTTGCTGTCCCTGTGTCCTTGCTGTCCCCTCATCCTTGCTGTCCCCACATCCTCACTGTCCCCACATCCTCGCTGTCCCCGTGTTCTCGCTGTCCCCAGCCCAGGCCTTGTGTCCCAGTGCTCCCCAGGGCTGTTCCTGCTGTTTGGGGCTGGAATCCCCCTGGGTGTGGGAAGCTGCTCCCAGCCCCTCCTGTGCAGCTGGAAAAGCTGCCCTGCACTGCTGCAGTGCTGCTGGGGCACAGCCAGGCCCTTGGCACCCAGGGACCCTCCAGTGCCACCCCTGGGACACCTCCCACTGCCCCAGGTGCTCCCAGCCTGGCCTTGGGCACTGCCAGGGATCCAGGGGCAGCCCCAGCTGCTCCAGGCACCTGTGCCAGGGCTGCCCACCCTGCCAGGGGAGGGTTTCATCCTCACATCTGCCTGATCCCTGCTCCTGGGCAGCCCAGGCTCCCCACACACAGCTCTGCTGGGCACGTCACCTGGAGCTGCTGCAGGTTCCTGGCCACATCCTGGCTGCCCTGGCTGCCCTGGGTGCCCTACTGTGCCTCTGTGCTGCTCCCCAAATGTCCCCTGGGCTCCCAGCCCTCCCTGGGGCTCCCACCAGAGTCCCCTCGGGGCTGAGCTGGCCCAGCCCTGCTCCCTGGATGTGCCACCCCTGCCCCACAGTGACACTGGAGCCCTGGCCCTGCCCAGTGTCCGGGCCTGGTCAGAGCAGCCGGGGGTCACCCAAGGCCGTGACCAGCGTGTGCATGGCCAGGTGACCCGCAGAGCCCATTAGGGCAATTATTGCCTGTCAATGATCGTCAGTTATTGCCTAATGGGGGTGTGGGGAGGGAGCCCGGGCTCTGCTGCCGCTGGGGAGGCCGGGCTGTGCGCACAGATCTCAGCTAATGGCTGCAGGGCCAGGGGCACTCCCTGCAGGCAGAGCCCAGCCTGCTCCCTGGGCTGGGACATCCCCAGGTGTCCCCTGCCACCTCCTGCCCCTCCTCTGCCCACAGCTGGGCTCTGTGCAGCCCCAGCTGTGCCCCAGCTGTGCCCTGCTCCTCCTGGGCTCGTCTCAGCTGGGCTGTGGCTGCTCCATCACGCTCCCGGCAGGTGCCAGCGTGTGCCACTGCCCTGCCCTCCCCCAGCCCAGCTTGCGGGATGGCAGCAGGCTCCCAGCCCCAGCAAAGGCTGTGTCATGCCTCATTAGCAGCAGGAGGTGGCACTTTGATGGCACAGGATGGCAGGAGTGGGAATTGAGCAGCCCAGGAGTGCAGGCAGGGCTGCAGGATCCATTAGGGAGCGGCCCCAGAGAGCCCCAGCTCCATCAGCCAGGCCTGGACATCAATTATTGAACAGCAGCTCCTGTGAGCTCCTGTGAGCTCCTCTGAGCTCCTGCTGTGCCCTGCAGAGCCAGCTGGGGCTGGAGATGGGCTGGGGATGGGGATGGGCTGGGGATGGGGATGGGATGGGATGGGATGGGATGGGATGGGATGGGATGGGATGGGATGGGATGGGATGGGATGGGATGGGATGGGATGGGATGGGATGGGATGGGATGGGATGGGATGAGATGGGATGGGATGGGATGGGGATGGGGATGGGATGGGGATGGGGGTGGGCTGGGGCTGTGCTGCGCTGTGCTGGGCATCCCAAAATGAGGGATCACGGGGACAGGGGTGGGGCTGGAGCTGTCCCCTGGTGAGGGGCTGATTTCTGTCCCTGTGGCTGTCGGCAGGGGACAAAGCTGAGGTGCACCCCTCGGCCAGGGCTGGAAGGGTTAAACCCCATCTCGGAGCCCATCCCTGCGGCTGGGCTGGGCTGGAACCAGCCGGGGCCGGGGCTGGGACGGGGCACCCCCTGCTCGGGGGTGGGGGACACACAGGAGGGGCTGGGAGAACCTGTTCCTCCAGGATGTGCAGATCCTGCTCGTCCCCCACCCCACAGCTGGCTGAGGGGCAGCAGGAGGAGTTTGGGGTCCCCTGCCAGGTCAGGGGGTCCCTCTGCACCTTCGGGAAAAGACAACTCTGGGGGCAGCAGGGGCAGCCCTGTTTGCCCACGTTAGGAAAATCAATCCACAAACACCAGAGGTTTAATCCTCTCCTGGCCTGGCAGCTCTGTCAGCTCCAGCAGCTCTCAGCACTGAGGTCTCTGAGGGTTCCTGGACCTTGGGTGAGCTGACCTGGCCCCTCCAGAGCTGCATTTTGCTCAGGGAATCCTCTGCCCTGCTGGCTTTGCTGTCTGGCTCTCCCATCCCTGCCCAGAGCAGGTCCCAGCCCGGGCACTGGGCTGCACTGGGGCAGGGTGGGCAGCTGGGAGCCCTGCTGGGCCATCCCACCCCTGCAGGAAGGGTGGCAGAGCCGTCAGCCCGTCCCTGTGGCTCTGTGGCCTGCTCAGGACAGGGGGATGAGGCTCTGCTGCCACCAGGCTGGGCCAGCAGCGGGCAGGGGGTGAGTGCAGGCTGATGGAGAGGGGGCAAAAGGGGTCTCCATCCGCCAGGGGGTGTCCATCCTTTCGGGGGTGTCCATTCTGCACAACCTGTCCATCCTTCAGGGTCCGTCCGTCCCTCTGGGTCTGTCCATCCTCCAGACAATGTCCAGTGTCCATCCTTCAGACAATGTCCAGTGTCCATCCTTCAGACAATGTCCATCCCTCAGGGGCTGTCCTGAGTGGCTGTGCCAGCGTCCCCAGCCCAGCAGAGTGGCACAGCTCCTTCTGTGCTGGCTGTGCAGGAGCAGCACAGCAGAGCCCTTGTGTGGGGCTGCTCCTCTTCCTCTGCTCCCTCCTGGCATCCACCCCTGCCCTTTCCTCTCTCCCTACAAACAGAATGAAAGGAGATGGGAATGCCTTCAAAAATCCTGATAAGAACCAAGAAACTGAAGTTCTTCTCAATAAAGAGGTGTGGAATCAAACCTGTGGGACTCAGGGCTCCCTGTCCCAGCAGACAGTGCCCCAGCACACTCTGGGGTGCCAAGGGGATGCCCAGGGATACTCAGGATCAGCCCAGCTCCAGCTGTGAGTGAGGCTGGAGACATTTGGACCAACAGGAGGATTTTCCCTCCCTGGGAGGTTCAGACTCGTGAGCAATCCCTGGCACTGCTGATGCTGCCCCTGGTCCCTGTCCTGGCGCCCAGTGAGGGATCCATGGCAGAGAGGAAGGAGCCCAGAGAGCTGAGGGCAGGTCCAGGCCGCAGGAGGGGACTCCTGGAGCCCCCCCACGGCATTCTGGGGCTGCAGCATCAGCACAGGAGGCGCTGCTGGGTCTCTGGTGTCACTGGGGGGCACAGAGTGAGCAGGAGCAGAGGGAGCTGCTCGTTCCCAGTGCCCTCCTGGGCTCTGTGCCATGGCCACGGGGCTGTGCCAAGCCCAAGGATCCGGAACAGCCCCCAGCAAGCAGCACAAAGCCACAAAAACCCAGAGGGGAAGATAAGCCCTTGAGTCAATATCTCCCTGGGGCTGGGCCCGTGCTCCCAGTGCTGCTCACACAGGGGACAGGACCGTGGGGGCTCACCCACTCCTGGGCTGCCCCGGGGCTGCCAGGGGGGAGCTCTGCCCCAGCCTGAGGCGCCTGGGACAGCAGGAGAGGGAAGGAGCTGTGTCCGGGGTGGGGAGGGCGTTGGGGACCATCAGGGCTGCTGCTCTGGGGCTGCTGGGTGGGACAGGGGGCAGCAGGAACCTCATGGTCCCTGCCATGAGCACACACAGCTGCGAGGTTTTCCCTTTTTCCCTTTTTCCCTTTTTCCCTTTTCCCTTTTTCCCTTTTTCCCTCTCCTGCTGGGCCTGCCTGGTTGCTCCTGCCTGTGTGTGAGGGATGCTGAAGCCACCAGGTCCTGCCTGTCCCTTTGTCACCCCAGGGGACAGAGCTGAGATGGTGACTGTGAAAAATGCCTATTTTATGATTGGCTTGTCACAGATATTCAAATGAATATTAGATGTGCTGTGTAAGAAAGTTATGCTGTATTAATTCTCTTAAGCAGCGTGTTAAATGTAGTTTGAGGTTATAACAAAATGTTAAAATACAAACCATGCTATGTAGGATACTTTTTTTCCTAAAGAAAGGACTCGCAGCGAGATAGCAGCCACAGGACACCCGAATCTTTCAGAGAAAGAGAATTTATTGCTCCATTATCAGGAGAAATGAACTTCTGAACTTCTGAACTTCTTCCTGCCTCGCTCAGCCAGGACGACGCCACTAGGATTATGAGTAAGAAGTTGACATCGCCAGACAGAATCCTGTGTTTGAATGGAATTTATGCATCATGTGTCAGGTGTATGAATATGAAACAGGCTGTTGCTTTTCAGGGTTAATCCTCTGTTACCGTGGGTCCTTTTTGGGGCTTATTTTGCCCAGAAAATGGTACCCAGACCATCTGCAATTCTTTGTTTCTTTTGTCTTATATTGTCCTAATTCAAATGGTCCAAATTATTATTACTCTAATTGTATTACTATTAAACTTTTAAAAATTTAAAAACAAGCGATTGGTGTTTTTCACAGTGACAGAGCCCTCGGCCGGGATTTACGGGCAGCACCGACAGCTCAGCACCGGCAATTAAAAACCCCCGAGCAAATAAAGGAGGGCGTGGGCTGCTGCTGCCCTTCCTTCTCTGCAGCTCAGGATCCCACTGAGGCTTGTCCCGGGTCCTTATCCCCAGGCACATCAAGGAAACGGCCGAAGGACCGAGCGCCAAGGGCACAGCGGTGGAAAAACACCCTGGGGGCTGCTGGGGGCAAAGCTGAGCTCCTGGCTGGGCATCCCGGGCTGTGGGACAGCGAGAGCCCCAGGGCAGCCTGCACCCCGGCAAAACCTGGCTCTGGTCCCCGTGGGCACTGCCAGCAAGAGAGGAAATCAAGGGAAAAATAAATGATAAAAAAAATTTCACTGGTGAGAGGCTTTCCAGGGAATTGTGCGAGGCAGCGTCCCTGCTGTGGGTCACAGCTGGGACATGGCACTGGCAGTGTCCCTGTGGGTCACAGCTGGGACATGGCACTGGCAGTGTCCCTGCTGTGGGTCACACGGCACTGGCAGTGTCCCTGCTGTGGGTCACAGCTGGGACATGGCACTGGCAGTGTCCCTGCTGTGGGTCACACCTGGGTGACATGGCACTGGCAATCCTCCATGCCTGGCTCTGGCTGGGGCTTCCTCCTGCTGTCACCTCCTTTGCCACGAGCAGCTCCAAGCACTGGGGGGCTGCTCCTGATTTCACTGATCTCACGGATTGATTTCACTGACTGATTTCACTGATCTCACGGATTGATTTCACTGACTGATTTCGCTGATTTCACAGGAGAACACCCCCAGGGTGCTGGCAGCAGGGAAGACCCCATCCCTGCAGCAGTGCTCTCCAGCACTCAGACATCTCCAGCTCCCCTAAGCTTTGGTGCTGCTGCTCCCAGCTCAGCCCAAACAGAACCCTCTGAGGTTCCCAGGCTGTGCTGATGCTCAAACAGGGCCCTCTGAGGTTCCCAGGCTGTGCTGATGCTCTGTGCTCCCCAAGCTGCAGAGACCAGGCAGGACCTGACCTTTCTGCCCCTTGGGTAACTGCCAGACCAGCCAGGCACGTTCCAGCCAAACCTGAGATTAACAAAGCCTAATCTCAGAGCCTATGTTCAGGCCTGGTACCTTGTACCCATTTCTGTGTGGTCAGCATTTGTCACCAGGCTCCTGCAGCACATTGGAGCAGGGCCTTGGGGACACAGCTTTCACTTGGATTTGCACTGCTGGTGACACAGCTTTCACTGGGATTTGCACTGGGAAAACATTCCCTGGTGGGAAAAGGCTCCAGGCAGCACTCAGGGTGTGATGGGGGCACGCAGGAGCAGCTGGGTGTGCTCCTCGCTCCTCACACTGAGATTCTGGTGCTGAGGCACAGCCTGGATTTTCCTTTTGCCCTCCCTGTTTGCCCAGAGTGTGTGGCCATGGGTGGTGGCTCGTGCTCCGTGTCCCCAGGGTGTGTGGCCGAGGTTGGCTTGTGTTCCTCATCCCCACGGTGTGTGGCTCGTGCTCCGTGTCCCCCTGAAGCACAAAGCCGTCATGAGAGACCAGCAGCTCTGCAGGACCCTCCCGTCCCAGCAGCATCTGATGGGAAGCGCTGAGGGATTCCACCCCAGCCAGCAGCACCTCCAAAGTGCAGCAAACCCCCTCCCAGAATTAACCCATCTCATCAAACCGTCATTAATCCACCCCAGAGCACTCAAAAACCTACCAGTGCTCCAGAGTCAGCAGCAGGGAGCTGTGCCAGGAGCTCTGCATCCCCCACACCAGCCGAGCATCCCCGAGCTGTGGGTACCTTTCCCCCGAGGCTCCATGGGGTGCCTGGTGCTGTGAGGACCAGCAGGTCCCTCCTTGGGTCTCTTCTGGGGGCTCTCCACCCCCTGCGTGATGCTTTGGGTCCTGCCAGGAGCACCAGACCAAGTTTGTCCCATGGCTCTGGGCGCTCTTCACCCCCGAGTGATGTTTGGCTCCTGCCAGGTGCACAGGACCAATCTCCTTCTGTGGCTGGGGGTGCTCTCCACATTCTGATGATGCTTTGGCTCCTGCCAGGACCAGGCTCCCCCCGTGGCTGGGCTCAGCCGCACTGCAGCTCCCCGAGGGGCACCTCGATGTTGAAGGTGTACCAGAAGACCCAGAAGACGAGGCTGAAGGCCAGCAGCAGGGCCCCCCCGTAAACGAAGAAGTCCCAGAAGCTGAGGGGAGCGAAGATGCCCAGGAGGAGGAAGAGGAGCCCCAGGAAGTCGCAGATGAGCCCCAGCAGGGCGATGGCCGGGCAGTACCCCCGCAGCACCCACCGGGTGCCCATGGTGCCCGGGCAGCCCCTCAGGGCGCGGGGGGGAGCAGCATCCCTGCCCGGCTCCCGGCACCGCTCCCGCTGCCAGGAGGAAGTGCAAATGTCACAACACACCTTGCAGAACAATCGGCAGCCAGCGGCACGATACAGCTTTAACCCTTTCGTGGCCCTGCCCCTGCCCGGCCCCTGGGCAGCACAGCCGGGGGGGTCCGGGAGCCATCCTGGCGCTCTGTGCCCACCCAGGTGTAGCTGCTTCATGTCCAAGTCTGTCCCAAAGGGGCAAATCTGCCCTGCCCCAGCTGTGCTCCTGCCTCCCAACCTCATCCCAAATTTATCCCAATCTTATCCCAACCTTATCCCAACTTTATCTCAGCCTTATCCCAACCTTATTCCAACCTTATCCCAACTTTTTCCCAACCTTCTCCCTCCTGCCTCCCAACCTCATCCCAGCTTTATCCCAACTTTATCCCAGCCTTGTCCCTCCTGCCTCCCAGCCTTATCCCAGCCTTATCCCAACTTCACCGCAACGTTATCCCAGCCTAATCCCAATCTTCTCTCTCCTGCCTCCCAACCTCATCCCAAATTTATCCCAATCTTATCCCAACCTTATCCCAGCCCTATCCCAACCTTATCTCAGCCTTATCCCAACCTTATCCCAACTTTATCCCAACCTTCTCCCTCTTGTCTCCCAACTCTATCCCAACTTTATCCCAGCCTTATCCCAACTTTACCCCTACCTTATCCCAAACTTATCCCAGCCTTATCCCAGCCTTACCCCAACCTTCTCCCTCTGCCACTTCTCCCTCTGCCACTCCCAAACACACACACACAGCCCTGAGCAAACCCTCTGCTCCCCGAGCAGCTCCTTGCCCTGGGCACCAGGAAAAAGCTGTTCCTTCCCCACCTTCCGTGTGCCCAACATCCATGGCAGAAACAGGAAGGGGATTTTAGGGTTTCAAACTCACTGTGGGCACTGGGAGCCCCCTGAAGCGTTTGCTCTCACTGAGGACACGGAAAGCTGCTGGGTTTTGGGGAGGGATGGGCAAGTGCAGCTCGTCCTGCTGGGATCTCACCTGGAGGAGCAGCAGCAGCATTTTGGGGTGCTCTGGCAGCCTGGCTGTGATCCGGGCTCAGGCATGGAGCCAGCCCTGCAGCATCCCAGGGGAATCTGGACCACCAGCCCTCTGCAGCCCAAGGCTGCTTCCAGGAAGTCTGGAAGGTCTCAGGGATGTCAGGAAAGGTCTGGAGGTCTCAGGGGTGTCAGAAGTCTGGAAGGTCTCAGGGATGTGAAGGTGTGATCACAGCCACCAGTGGTCACCTGCTCCCTTCCACACCTCAAGGATTTATCCCAGCAGCTGCACAGACCTGACTGCCCCAAGGGTGAGTGTGCCTGAGATCCTGGAACCGTGGGATGGTTTGGGTTGGAAGGGACTTTAGAGACCATCAATTCCACCTCTGCCATGGCAGGGACACCTCCCACTGTCCCAGGGACACCTTCCCCTGTCCCAGGGACACCTCCCACTGTCCCAGGTGCTCCAGCCCCAGTGCCCAGCCTGGCCTTGGGCACTGCCAGGGATCCAGGGGCAGCTCCAGCTGTGCCAGGGCCTGCCCACCCTGCCAGGGAACAATTCCTGCTTCCCAATATCCCATCCAGCCCTGCTGTCTGGCAGTGGGAGCCATTCCCTGTGTCCCGTCCCCCATCCCTTGGCCAAAGTCCCTCTCCAGCCCTCTTTGAACCACTTTAGGTCCTGGAACTCGGGCAGGATGTGAGATCCTCAGCGAGGGGCCTGCCCCAGGGCTGTGCCCACCTTTGGGCAGGTTTGGTGCTCTGGGAGCCCAGGAATGAGGCAGCTCAGACACCTGGAGCAGGGCGTGCTCCAGCCCAGCCTGCCGGGCGGGTTTGCTGCCCGACCTTTGAGATGCAGGGCAATATTTCCTCTTTCAGCTGCTCTGCAGAGATAATGACTTTGTAATGGATTTCCTGTTCTTTTTGTAGCACGGGGCAAGCTGGCAGACTCATATCCGAGCCCGCTTCAGTGAGACATAATTATGTTTGCTGGAAAACCTGATCTTTTCTCTGAACATGTTTGCCTTTGGTCTGGTCCAAAGCATTGCAGCAGGATCCGGAGGGGCTGCAGTGGGAGCGAAGAGGAACAGCAGGGAGCAGCAAACAGGGGTTTGGAGGTGGATGGGAGCAGCAAGTAGGGTCTGGAGGTGTATGAGAGCAGCAAAGAGGGGTTTGGAAGTGCAGGGGAGCAGCTAACAGGGGTTTGGAGGTGCAGAGGAGCAGCTCAAAGGTGGGAACTCCCCCTGGGCTGGTCCAAGGTCCATCCAGCCCAGCCCTGCCCAGCCATGGCAGGAGGACACAGCAGATGAGCTCTCCTGGGACCTGCTCCTCATGGACTTCTCAGCACCCACCACTGTTAGGTTATGGAGGTTAAATGGCACATTCTTCTCTCTGGTTTCTACTGTCTCTTTTTTTAACCTGTTGTCCATAAAACCATTTAAATCCACGGATACTCCCTGACTGTGCAGCCTCCCACATCCCAGGGAGGTGAAGGTTCACTGGTGCCACGACACAGAGGCAGAAATTCATTTCCCAGCCCTATGGGTTTTGCTGGGCCACAGCAGGGTGTGAATTTCATGTCAGCTCCTTAAGGAACCCTTGTGAGGAGCCCTCAGGCTCCAGCTCACTTCAGGAAAAGGATGCAATTCCCATCCTTGGGAGCTCCAATGCAAAATTCCCTCTGTCCCTGGCAGTGATCTGGCATTTATACCCTGTGCTACCGAGGGGGAGTTCCCACACTGCTCCTGCTCTTCCACCTGCAGTTATCCCCCTGCTGTTAACCTGACTTTCCCTCAGTTATCCCCCACTTGTTAATTTGACTTTCTCTCAGTTATCTCCCACCTGTTAGCCTGACTTTCCCCTCAATTATCTCCCAGCCTTTAATCTGATTTTCTCTCCGTTATTTCCCCCTGTTAATCTGACTTTCCCCTCAGTCATCCCCCTGCTGTTAATCTGAGTTTCCCCTTAGTTATGCCCACCTTTAATCTGATTACCAACCTTATATGAGGGTCTGCAAGCCACAAAAGTCTAAGTAGAATGATAATCAGTTTGTCACAGGGTGGAAAATGGATTTTTGGGGTTTTTAGAATGGGGGTTCAGGGGGGCAAGATGGAGGAATCTGGGGGTGTCCAGCCTTTCTCCTTCTTCTTCTTCTTCTTCTTCTTCTTCTTCTTCTTCTTCTTCTTCTTCTTGACCTCCATCTTCTGCTGTGATGGTGGCACTTTTGGATTGGTTTAGAGTAGAAGCTCAGTGTCTAACACAGGTGATAGGGACTGGGAAGTAATTGTAAACATTGTACAGGTAGTTTTTAGTATAAAAAGATAACACCACCCCAAGGTGGTCAGAGTGCCTCTGACTGTCCTGCTGGACGGACCTTGGCAGGGCAGAAGAAAGAATTTTATTGATAAGATACAATAAACAACCTTGAGACCCAGAACTGAAGAGCTCTGACTCCTTCGAGTGCCAGGCTGGGAAAAGAGCCTTTGTGACACATCTCAGGGTCACAGTGAGCAGCAGAAATCCCGAGACATTCCTTGTCCTGCCCCTGTCCTGGCAGCCCCCCCTGCCCCACCACCCCAGACCCTGTCACCACACCCTCTCCGCCCAGCAGAGATGTGACACCAGAGCAGCTCCCTTGGGAAGCTTTTCCTTTAATGAAACCTCACATTCCTGTTATAAATAAAGTCTGGAATCCAATTCAATTCTTGGTGACGTTCCATCCCACTGACATTTCAGCGAGCGCCTCCTCCTTGGCCAGGGGCAGCAGGAGCTCCCTCTGTGCTTCTGGCAGTCCTGGAGCAGCCCTGTGGCCAGGCAGCCCTGGCTGGGCACAGCTCTGTGCAGCAGGACCCATCTCCAGGCGCCTCCACCGGGGTCTCTCCCTGTGCCCACCCCTGCAGCCAGCTGGCACCTGGGGTGCCCTCCACCTTCTCCTGGCCTCCCACGCTGAATCCTGGTGCCCCCCTGGCTGCAGCTGCCCCAGCAGGAGTTTTGGGGGAGCATCCCTGCCCGTGGCAGCGGCAGGAGCAGGGGCTGGGAGCTGGGCCAGGGCAGGATTGCCAACAGCAGCCGAGCATGGCACGGCACGAGGGGTGGCAGAGGAACAAAGAGCTCTGCTGGTCCTGTGCCAGGCCTGGCACAGCCAAGGGGTGTCTGCACCAGTCAGGAAACAAAGTTCAGGGCCAGGCTGAGCCCGGGGCAAAGGGATTTGTGTGCTCAAACACTCCTAAGTCAGCTGTGCCAGCTGCCAGGATGGGATGTGCCACCTCCAGCTCTGCCCACACGGATCATGGAGAGCATGGAGGGCACAGCCAGGCACACAGCCCTGCTCACAGACTGGCACCAGTGCCAGGGTGAGCCCGAGCTCCCTGCCAGCCAGGCTGGGGACACACAAAGCTCAGCTCTGAGCCCCTTGGGGCGCAGCTTCAGGCAGGGGTGTTGGTGTGCCAGGAATGGGGGAGCTCAGCAGGGCCAGGGGGAGGCTGAGCGTGGGGAGGGAACCAGCCCTGAGCTCCCACAGCCCAGACCATTCCCACACACGCCTCCCTTGCCCCTGCCCTGCCAGGTGCCTGGAGCAGTGGGGTCTGGGGTGTAGGATCTGGGACCCTCTGTAGGATCTGGGACCCTCTGTAAGATCTGGGACCCTCTGCAGGGTCTGGGACCCTCTGCAGGGTTTGTGCCTTTCTGTAGGATCTGAGACACTCTGCAGGATCTGAGACCCTCTGCAGGATCTGTGTCCCTCTGCAGGGTCTGAGACCCTCAGCAGGATTTAGGACCCTCTGCAGGATCTGTGCCCCTTCTGTAGGGTCTGTGTCCCTCTGTAGGGTCTGTGCCCCTCTGCTGTGTCTCCTGCTGCTGTGCAGACCCTCCAGCCTCTCTAGCAATTCAGGGAGCTGGAAGGAATTGTGGCCCCTCTCCCCTCTGCTGGTGGATCCTGCAGAACCTCCTGGGGGATCTGGGTTCCTCTGGGGTTTTGTTTCAGCCCAGGCTCCTCTGGGGCTGTGCTTTACCCGCTTTGTGCTCTTGGGTCTCTCTTTGGACAGGGGGGTGATGCAGAGACCTGGGACCTGCCTTGCTGGGCTCAGCTGGAAATTCCTGCTGCTTTTTCCCTGGGATGACTTGGATGAAGCACAAAGTTCATTTTCACACTGGAGGGAAGCCACTGACGGGGGTGAAATCCTCTGGGGAGTACAAGAAAGTGTTTGTTCTCAAGGCTGATCAACGCGGGCTGGAGGAGGGCAGGGAATCTCCTGGAGCAGCTCCTGGCTGCCCTCAGCGGTTGAAGAAGAAGGACTTGAGGCTCTGCAGGAACTGGGACTTCTGCCTCTGCTTCTGCTTCTTGCGGATGATGGGGATCCACACCAGGCCGCACACCAGGAGCATCAGTCCCAGGGACAGGAAGGCCGGGCCGGACATCTTGTAAACCTTCTTGTGCTTCTTGAGGAAGCAGGCCAGGCTGGTGATGACCACGCCGAAGAGGAAGGTGGCCACTCCCACGGCCACCAGGACCAGGGGTTTGCGGTAAATGTCCCACCTGCTCCTGGGGGTGCTGCCGGTCCACACGGACTCGCTGCGGGAGGAGCTCATGCACAGCGTGCTGCCCGTGCTGCTGGCCATCAGCTCCCTGCCCTGCGGGCACTGCTCGCTGCCATCCGGGCTCCTGGCGGGCACCTCCATGCTGCGGGGAGCAGGACACCTGCAGGGGCACAACAGAAAGCAGAGCAGGGCAAGGGATGGAGGACGGAGGGTGCTGGCCTTTGTCGTCAGCGAGCGCAGCCCAGATGGAGGTGCAGGAGGTTTGGGGTCCCTGCAGGGAAAGGGGAGCATCACAGCCATGAAAGGGTGGAACAGGCAGCGGGATCCTGCAGAAGGATGGGCAGTGCCACCACTGCAGTGCCCAGTGCCCAGCACAGCTCTCCCCAAGCACCACGCTGTCGCAGACATCTTTTATGGAAAATCCTTTTTTAGGGTTTTTCCTCCTGAGAAGCTGAGAGGCCTCAGGAACAAAATGTAAACAATGATTATCTGCTGCTGTGGAATGCAACAGGGCCATCTGTGATTGGTCTCATGTGGTTGTTTCTAATTAATGGCCAATCACAGCACAGCTGGTTCAGACTTTCTGTCCGAGCCACAAACCTTTGTTATCATTCCTTCCTATTTTATTCTTAGCCAGCCTTCTGATGAAATCCTTCCTTCTATTCTTTTAGTATAGTTTTAATATAATATATATCATAAAATAATAAATCAGCCTTCTGAACATGGAGTCAGATGCTCGTCTCTTCCCTCACCCAAGAGCCCCTGTGAACAGGTCACACCACACAGACCTGTAGCCCCCTGGGCTTTGCTCCAGAGCAGGGACCCAAACCCCCTGCAGCCCCTCAGGGCTGGGTGTGCTCTGCTCAGCAGGTGGTGCCAGGCTGGCCGTGCTCCCAGGCGGGCAGGAGGTGACCCCAGAGCCCTGTCCTGGGGCTGCTGATCCATGTGGGAGCAAGTTCCACATCAGAGCAGCCAGGCTGAGGCTGCAGGGCTGGCACAGCTCCAGGGGCTGCAGGAAACCTGCCCAGGGCTGGGCTCAGTGCCCACCTGGGGATGCTGATGGATGGGTGCCAGCCAGCACCTCCCTCCCTCCCTCCTTCACCTGCGTCCCTGCCAGCTCTGTGGTTACTCTGAGGAGAGACAGAGTAAATTTACAGTCATTTTACAGTAATTTTACAATTATTTTACAGTAATTTTACAATTTGGTCCCCCCAGCACAGCCACTGCTGCAGAACTGGTGTATTGACATTTTTGGGGTGTTTGAGGATGTTTCTGCCAGGCTTGGACAAACAAGCACAAAACAAAAGCCAAGAGCAGTGGACAGGATTTGCAACCCTCCTGTCTGGAGTTCTCACTGCTCTCTGTTGAAACAGGAAAACAGGGGCAGGGCAAGGAACACATTTCTGATAGAGAATCCCAGAATCCTTTAGGCTGGAAAAGCCCTCTGAGCCCTCCCAGGCCCAGCTGTCCCACCCTGTCCCCAGCCCAGAGCACTCAGTGCCACCTCCAGGGATTCCCTGGGCACCTCCAGGGATGGGCACTCCAACCCTCCCTGGGCATTTCCAATCCCTGAGCCCCTTTCCATGGGGAAATTCCTGCTGTGCCCACCCTGAGCCCCCCAGCTGCAGCTCTGCAGGGAGGTGCCCAAATCTGAGTAATTCCAGGTGCCCCCATCTGCCTCACTGCTGCCTTCTGCTCCCCCTCTTCCAGCGCACTCCAGTATTCCCTGAGATTTCTTCCTGGCATTTCTTGTCTTTGTCCTCCTAAGGTGCATCACAGAGAGGTTTTATGACCAAGCCACCATCTAATTTTAATCTGGTTTTGTGCTGGGAGGTTTGCTTTGTTCTCTGGAATATTCCCACAGCTCAGCAGCCTGAAACTCCGTGTGCTGTTCCATCCTTCAGAAATCCCATTCCCCGTGTGCTGCCACCCTGATGGTGCATCCAGGGCAGCAGCTCTGCCCCTCTGCGTGCACAGCATTGATGCCAGGCTGCTGCAGGAACCAGAGCTGCCTTTCCGCTCTGCCTTTCCACCGCAGAGGATTTATTCCCCCTTTCATTTCCGGGCAGAACCACCCCTCTCACCACAATTCCCAGCCCCTGCTCGCTTTCCCAGCACTTCCTGGCAGAGCCTGGTTTTCAGCCACCTCTTGCCCACTGCTGGCTGATGAAGGACCTCACTCCCTGCCTGGAGGGAGGATCTGCAGCTCCTGGGAGAGCTAATGCAATTCCAGCTGCTGCTGTGCCCCTGCTCCATCCCCGCTCCATCGCAGATGTGCTCTGCATGCGCTGAGCAGCCTGGCAGGAGAGTGCTATCGGATTTCTCCGGGATTTTTAGCCATTGTTGGAAGCAGGCAAGCAGCAGATGAGGCTTTGCTGTCCTGAAAACGCCTCCAGAGCACGTCTCAGATTTCACATCTGGTATTCTGGAATCCTGGGCAGCTCTCCCTGCCGGGGTCTCTCCTTCCCCTCTCCCTCAGGGAGACCCTCCTGGGCTTCTCCTGCCTTTGCTCTCCCAGTGCTTTGTGTGGTGAGGTTTGGGCTCTGAACTGGGAAATCTTGGGGGGCTCCTTGCTGGGGAAGGAGTTTTGAAGTTTATAATGAATTTTCATTCTCGGGAGGAGGTCAGGCTCTCTGTTCCTGAGTAGATGTAGATTGTTATGGGGATTAAACTGACTAGGAAGGAGGTTTTGACAGTGTCTGTGGTGGTGCTGGGGGTGTTCTTGAGGCTGTCAGATAGAAGCAGAGCCCACCTTGGGGGATCCTGATCCCATCCCTCGGGGAACCCATCTGGGGTCATGGAGGAGAAAACCCTGAGGCCAACCCCAAGTGGGCTCTGCACTCCATGGACGCCCTAATCGCTGCTGGGGAGGAGCAGAGCCCAGCCCAGGCCTGGGAGACCTCGCAGACCATCAGGAGCCATCCGGAGGCCACTGGAAGCCCCAGACTGGTGGCACTTGGAGTGTGGCAGCTCCGTCACCTGCACACAGGTGTGCCCAGGCTCCCCCCAGCTGGCATTGTGCCATAGAGACCCTGCCCCACAGACAGGGACCCCAGGCCCTTCCCGTGGCCCCAGAGCTCTCTGGGGCTCCCAGTGGCCCCTGGATGGCTCCTGATGGTCTGCAAGGATCAGCTCCAGCGCCCTGCAGAGCCTGGGCTGGGAGCCAGAGAGGGGGTTTGTCCTTCAGCAGGAGATGTGCCCAGCCTGACACCCCAACAGACGCCAGACCCTCTCTGGGTCCAGCTGGGAGTAAAACAAAACCCTGGGGAATGGAGGAAAAGATTTCCCTGCTGCTCTGGAGTGTCTCAGTTGGACTCTTGATCTGGTCCTGGTGTTCAGTGCCAGTGCAGAGCCCCCTGGCTCTGTGTGTGCCTGCAGAAGGGTTTGCAGCTCTGGGGGATCTGTATGCCCATGGTCCGGGAGGGGAGGAGGCTGCTGCGCTCAGGGACCTGCACAAACCCAGCAGAAACTTCTTCTGGGGTGTTCGTGCTGGCCAAATTTCATCAGGAGCGGCTCTCAGTCAGTTCCAGCGAGAGAGAGGAACATTCAGGGACCCAGCCGGCCCGGGGTGCCCAGGAAACCCAGGAAGGTGAAGGTGGAGATGAAGATGAAGGTGAAGGTGAAGGTGAAGATGAAGGTAAGGTGAAGGTGAAGGTGAAGGTGAAGGTGAAGGTGAAGGTGAAGATGAAGGTGAAGGTGAAGGTGAAGATGAAGGTGAAGGTGAAGATAAAGGTGAAGGTGAAGATGAAGGTGAAGGTGAAGATAAAGGTGAAGATGAAGGTGAAGGTGAAGGTGAAGGTGAAGGTGAAGGTGAAGGTGAAGGTGAAGATAAAGGTGAAGATGAAGATGAAGGTGAAGATGAAGGTGAAGGTGAAGGTGAAGATGAAGGTGAAGGTGAAGATGAAGCCCCTGTGCAGAGCAGCCCCACAGCCCCCTCTGCCTGGGCCAGTGCCCGTGGGGAGGTGCTGGGGTTTGCACCCAAACCCCCAGAGGGAAACAGCTCCAAAGCCCCAGGGACTGAGTGCCACTCCCCACGCTGTGCCCGTGCTGTCCCTGCTGTCCCCGGGGCTGGTGGCACTGGCAGTCCCTGAGCAGGCACTGAGTGACCCCAGCACTGCCAGCTCTGAGCAGCCCCAGCCTTGTGCTGCTGTGGGCTCTCTGGGCTCGGTTAGGAGGGCACAGGGAGGCTGTGGGTGCCGGGCTGGTGCTGCAGCCCCGTTCCTGTCCCCGTGCCCCTGCTCACCTCAGCCAGGAGCGGGCTGGCAGCGGCTCCATGGGCAACTGTCCCTGCAGAGTGCCTGGTGCTGCCCGGAGACCCTGCGGAGTGTCAGAGCATTTCACCTCCCCTACAAACCCCACAAACCCTCTGGGAGGGAGCCAGAGGCACAGTCCCCTCGCTGGTGGAGTGCAGCTGGGCTGGGCTGGTGCCTGCTTCCCTCAGGAGCAGCTGGGCTGGCCCAGAGCACCTCAGGGACCAAGGAGCACCTGCTGAGCCTTTGTGGGGCTCAGGAGGGGATGATCCCACCTCGCCCTGCTGGACCCCATCCCTCTCCACCCTGGGGCACCCCTGGTACTCACGTGGGGAGCAGGGAGGGATGGCTGCAGCAGGAGGGCCCTTGTCCACGGGCAGGCTCACGCCAAGCCCCACATCCCTCTGGGTGGTGTCTGCTGGGCTCTGCTGACTCTAATAAACAATGGAGCATCCCAGCTCCGATGATCTCACCAGGCCATCAGGACTGGCTTTAACCCCTTGTGTTCCTGCCCTGGCTACGGGCTGGGAGGGCTGCAGGGGAGGCTGGGGTGGGAGGCAGGGCAGGGCCTGGAGATGGAGCCCAGAGCTGGGGCTTGGTGCTGATCCAGCCTTGGATCATCAGCAAGTTCCTGAAACATCTCTGAAGTGCAATTTCTGCCCTCTCAGAGCAAGGAATCGTAGCCAGAGACTGCAAAGTGCTTTGAAGCTCATCAGAGGCATTAGAGGGATGCAAAGTATTAGCAATTATCTATTAATTACCATCCTGAGTCCATTACAGCGAGGAGGATGGGAGCAGAGAGGTGGTTCTGGAAACACTGCTTCCTTCCGGGAGCCCCCAGCCAAACTTCAACCCCCTCCCACAGCAGTGAGGACCTGCCTGGCGCAGGAAAGGACCCAACAGTGCCATTGCTGCTGCCCAGGGCTGGAACCTCCATCTCTGCGGGACCTGGCTGGGCTGGGGCAGTGAAAAACCAAATCTAAGCCACACCACAGACCTGGGATGGGGTGGGACAGAGGGTGTGGAGCTCTCCTGGGCACGTGCCTGACCCACAGGGTCTGGGGTTGCTGTTGATAATCGCTGCCCTGAGATGTGCAGGGTGTCTCTGCTTCGGCCCGTGCGGCTGAAGAACGAGTCTGGACTCTTCACTTGTCGGTCTTGAGGTTGTTTATTAATTCTTATCTATAAAATTTTCTTTCTGCCCAGCTGAGATCTGCTCAGCAGGGCAGCCACAGCCACTCTTTGTGTTGTCCTTTTATACTACAAACTACGTATAACATATTTACACTTAATTCTCAACACCTATCACCTATGTTAGTGGACTTCTACTCTAAACCAATCCCAAAGTGCCAACATCATTGCAGAAAATGGAGAACAAGAAGAAGAAAAAGGCTGGACATGCCCAAGTCCCTCCATCTTGTCCCCGTAACCCCTATACCAAAAATCCTAAAATCTACATTTTCACCCTGTGATCATTTTGTTATTACACCATTCAAACCTGTGTGGCTTTCACGTCCTCATACAAAGCTGGTAACTTGCTCCAGGGGTCAAAATCAAATCCCCAGGTGTTCTGGGCTGTGCCAGGGTCTCTGAGCCCTCTGGGGGGGTCCTTGGCACCTCTGGACACCCGGAGGGATGTGCTGAGTTCTGACAACAGGGGTCTCCGCGCTCTCCCTGCGCTGTCCCTGCGCTGTCCCTGCTCTGTCGCTGCACGGTCCCTGCTGCCACCGCGCGGGCACTCGGAGCGAGGATGCTGCAGGTGCCAGGAGGTGCCAGGAGGTGCCAGGAGGTGCCGGCAGGGCCGCGGGTAGAGCCGAGCTGGCAGCAGAGGGAGCAGAGCCCAGCGCGGCCCCGGAGCAGCAGATGGTGCTGTTGCCCTGTAGGATGATGCTGCAGGGGCAGCAGAATCCCAAATCCCAAACCGGGAGTGCTGCGCCCATCTCAGGGCTCGGGCAGGGGAACCTGGATCCCAACCAGCCTCCTGCAGACCCTCTGCCCCTCTCCCCTGCACTGCCACTGGAAACCTGCAGTGCTGTGTGCTCTGCTGGGGCAGCACCCCCATCCCAAGGTTTCCCTGCATCCTTCCCCCAGCTGTCCCATGGCAAAGGGAATTTATTGTGTTCTCCATTTTTTTTCCCTTGGCTATGGAGACAATAATGAAGAAATCCTGGGACAAAGGGGCTGGCAGTAAAACTTGGATGAGTTTCTGTGTCCAGTTCTGGCCTCCTCAGCACAACAAAGACAAGGAGCTGGTGCAGAGGGACCACAAGGATGATTTGGGGTCTGGAGATTCTCTCTGATGAGGAGAGACTGTGGGAGCTGGGCCTGGTCAGTCTGGAGAAGGGAAGGGTGTGAGGGGACCCCGTCATCCCACACAAACATCTCCAGGGGGTGTCAGAGCACGGGGCCAGACTGTTCAGGGGTGCCAGTGACAAGGAGCAATGGCCATGAACCAACACACAAGAATTTCCACCTGACATGAAGAACAATTTCTTTCCATGGAGGGTGTCAGAGCCCTGGAACAGCTGCCCAGGGAGGGTGTGGAGTGTCCCTGTCTGGAGACATTCCAGTCCCACCTGGATGTGTTTCTGTGTCACCTGCTCCGGGTGACCCTGCCTGGGCAGGACTGGGTGAGCTCCAGAGGTCCCTCCCAGCCTCAATAGTTCTGTGATCCTGTGAGTCTGGGCTCCTTTTAAAGACTTTGCAGAGCACCAAGGGACCTGGAGGATCTCCCAGCCCATGGGATCTTCCCCAGGACAGAGCCAGCTCCAGCTGTGGGAGGATGCAGGAGACTGGGGACATCATGTGCCTGTCACACCCAGGCTGGGCAGGAACCTGCAGGGGAGCTGGCAGGGTGTCACAGACACATTTTGTGAAAAATCCTTTCCTTGGGATTTTTCCTCCTGAGAAGCTGAGAGGCCTCAGGAACAAAATGTAAACATTGATTATCTGCTGCTGTGGAATGCAACAGGTGGATCTGTGATTGGTCTCATGTGGTTGTTTCTGATTAATGGCCAATCACAGCCCAGCTGTCTCGGACTCTCTGTCTGACACACAAGCCTTTGTTATCATTCTTTCTTTTTCTATTCTTAGCCAGCCTTCTGATGAAATCCTTTCTTCTATTCTTTTAGTATAGTTTTAATGTAATATATATCATAAAATAATAAATCAGCCTTCTGAAGCATGGAGTCAGATCCTCGTCTCCTCCCTCATCCTGGACCCCTGTGGACACAGTCACAGCAGGGACAGATTTAATGGCAATGTCCCAGAGCTGCTGCAGGAACACCCCAAAGTGAGACCCGCATGCCAGGGCGAGGGTGTCCCCAGTGTCACTTTGTCCCTCGTGGCACCAGGTGCAGCATGAGGGCTTCAAGCAGAGCAAGGCAGAGGTGCCACTGCCCTGCCAGCCCCACGGGACCCTGGGGACAGCTCCAGGCTGTGCCCTCAGTCTGGCTGAGCTGGGAGGCGACAGGAGCTGAGCTGGGCCGGGTGCTGCATGCTCCAGGTTCAGCATTTCAGCCGTGGTCCCAGCAGCCCACAGGGAGCTGCTCTTTATGTTTGAGTTACTACAGGGGGAGAGATAACAACTCCATAATTAGGTTTGCACCTTTGAAATCGTATGTTTCTTTTGCAGCTTGAATATTTATGCAATCACAGAGCTTGGCATGTCCCAGTTCTCCACATTATTTATTTATGTTCAACAACGGCTGTACTTGTTAAATCACAATGTTTTCAATAAAAAATACGGAAAAGGAAGAATAAAAAGCTCACCTCAAGCCCAGAAATGTTTTTTCCTCCTCTCCCCCAGGCCTCAAGCCCTTCCCTTGGATCCTTTCTGTTGGAAGCCCTGGGGATCTCTTAGCTCCAAACTCATGATAAGTTGTACAAACAAAAATAATTTGTTCCTCTAAAGGAGAAGAAGGCTGGGCCAAAGTGGGAACTGGGGATTTCTTGCTGAAGAAATCAAGGCTAATATCAGCCTTCTGAGAACTTGGAGTCGAATTCTCATCTCTCACCTCGTCCTGGGGACCCTCAGGACAGGCTCGGGCAGAACTGTCAGGGAGCCCCTGGGCAGGTCCTGAGTGGTGGTGGCTCCAAGCAAGGCCTCCAGAAGTGCCACAACACCTTAAACACCCAGCCTCCCTCATCCACAGCCTCTCCCACCCACGAGGGAGCAGCCAAGGCAGCACGGGGAGCATCAGAGTTTGGGATTATTTCTGCTTGGAGCTGCTCTGCGCGTGGATTAGGGATTCACATCAATTGAGGGGAGGACATTGGCACAGATCTGCCACTGCTTGCTCTCGGGTAAGTGGCTGCAGGAGGATGTGGCCGCCTTCAAGTGTCTGCTGTATTTATCTCTTTAATCACTTTTTTAAGCATACATGCTTTATTGTTTTATTGATTGGACAGAGCTTGGAATAATCAATATGGCTTTAAGAATTCACTGGGAATGACAGAATTGCAATTAAGTAGAGTATGTGGAGAGAGCCTTAACCCATCTCATTAATTAATGAGGTCACTTTTTTCAAGTGTTTCATGGGAGCCCTTGGGAAAAGAAGATGGCAATTTATGGTAATCCCTGGAGAGGCTTTTTCCTCCTTCCTCATGCAAAGTTATCTCTGACTCCCTGCCCTGTGCCAGTGACCTCCGGGTGTCCTCCTGCAGCTGCTTTTTGCAGCAGGGAACAGGATCAGGGTGAAAGGGAATTTCAGCCTGTCCAGATGTCAGGGGCTCTTCCTTTGTGCAGCCAAACCCCTGGAGTCCACAGCTCTGGAACCAGCCCTTCCTCCTGTCCCCTGACACATCTCTGTGCCAGCTGTGACCTCAACAAGGCTCAGATATTCTGGGTTCTGCAGCTTTAGGCACACTTCTGGCCAGGGGGTGGCTCCGGATCCCACAGAGCAAGGCAGGGGCTGTTTGGGGCAAAATCTGCCCTGGGAAATGAAAGAGTGTGCTGGTGTTTGAGGGTCCCCAGGATGAGGGAAGAGATGGGAACCTTGGCTCCATGTTTCATGGATATGAAGGCTGATATTATATTATATTATATTATATTATATTATATTATATTATATTATATTATATTATATTATATTATATTATATTATATTATATTATATTATATTATATTATATTATATTATATTATATTATATTATATTATATTATATTATATTATATTATATTATATTATATTATATTATATTATATTATATTATATTATTATATGAAAATGATATATTAAAACTACACTAAAGAAAGAGAAAGGAGACATCAGAAGGCTAGAAAGGAATGAATAATAAAATCTCGTGACGGACTCAGAGAGTCCGACACAGCTGGCTGTGATTGGCCATTAATTAAAAGCAATTCACATGGAACCAATCAAAGATGCCCCTGTTGGTGAGCAACCTCCAGACCACATCCCACAGCCATATCAGATAATTATTATGTATATTTGTTTTCTGAGGCTTCTCAGGAGAAAAATCCTAGCGACAGGATTTTAATAGAATATCACAGTGCCAAAAGGATTCTGCCAAGCTGGGTTGGGGCTCAGGGCAGGGCCAGTCCTGGTTCCCGCCTGGCTGGCACAGCTCAGCAGCTGCTCCGCTCCCTCTGCAGATGGAAAGCCAGGCACAGCACATGGAGGGCTCCTGCAGCCAGGGCAGTGTTCAGGGAGAAGTGATTCATGCTTCTATCTGCAAATAAACTCCTGCTCTGTCTTTTTGCCTGCACTTTGCAATCTGTGCGTGGCTCAGGTAGGAAGAAAACTGCTGAGAGTTCCCAGGAAGGTTTCCAGAGCAGGAGATTTCACAGCAGTTCTGTGCTGCTTGTCCAAACAGCCCAGCCCAACCTCATCACTCATCCTCCCCTTCCACAAAACTCGCTCCCCTCCTTCTAATAAGGAACATACAAAGCACCATTTTAGGCTTTTTCAGTGAATCGTTCATGATTAAAGAGATAGTTGGGAGTAGTCTGTGATGTTGAGAAGTCTCTGTATGAAATATTGAGCAGTGCTTGAGAAAGCCAACTGTGTTTGTGTGGCAGAAATGGGGCTGGCCCAGGAGTGGCAGTGAGGAGGAGACAGAAAGCAGCACAGGCTGGGGACTCATGGGGAGAAAATGGTTTTACCTGGGCCAGGCTGGGATGGGGAAAGTGTCTGGGTCAAGCTGGGCCCTGTCTGCTTTGTGAAGGGGTGCTGGGGTCACACCTCACCCTAAAAAGAGAAGTGGCAGAGTATTTATTGATAGAAACCAGTGATTTAACAAGGCTCAGTGTCAGGATCCACTTCATTATTTACTGGCAGAGGACAGGCTCGGGCAGAACTGTCAGGGAGCCCCTGGCTCGTCCCTGGGCAGGTCCTGAGTGGTGGTGGCTCCAAGCAAGGCCTCCAGAAGTGCCACCAGACACGTGGGGTGACAATGAACCTTCAGACTGCATAAAGGAAATTGGCTGCTAACGAGAGGTGGGCTTTGCACAAACTGTTTTGGAAGTGCTGCTGCTTGATTTCTGAAAACACCCAGGGATGTTCCCCTGGCCAAGTGCATGGCTGGATGGAATTTGATGGAATTGTGGCCCTGGTGACATTGGAATTGTGTCCCCTGCGGGCACTGGAACTGTGGCCCTGCTGACCCTGGAATTGTGTCCCTGGTGACCCTGGAACTGTGGCCCTGCAGAGGTGGCACTTGGTGACAAGGTGGCACTGGGTCCAAGGTTGAACACAGTGATCCTGGATGTCTTTCCCAAGCTGTGATCCCAAGTTTTGGGGGGTTTTGAGGAAGCCAGTGCTGGTATCCCACCCTTGGTCCCACTTTGTTTCTGGAGCAGGCGGCAGCCCTGGGACCTGGCCCGGGCTCTGTCAGAGCAGCCGTGGCTGATTCCCTTTGATGGTTCCCTGGCCCAGACAGCAGAGCGATGGAAGCAGCAGAGCTCCTCCTGCTCTGGCTGCCTGGTGCCACCAGAACAGCCGCTGCTGCAGGCTGACACACTTTGCAGAGGGAAGGGCTGGGGAGAAGCTGAGCAACAACAACAACAACAACAACAACAACAATATCAATTATAAAAAATTACAATTATTTAATTATAAAATAAATTAATTATTAAATTAATTAATTACAATACATTAACACTATTGATAAATATAAATAAACAATACTATAGATAAATAGATTTAGTTCTAAAATTAATTAATTATTAAATTAATTAATTATAAAAATATGAATACTATAGAAAAAAAAATTATAAAAATATGAATACTATAGATACATAGAAATATTTAAAATATTTATAAATAAATATTTTAATAAATATTAATACTATAGATAAATAGATTTATTTCTAAAATTAATTAATTATTAAATTAATTAATTATAAAAATATAAATACTATAGATACATAGAAATATTTAAAATATTTATAAATAAATATTTTAATAGATATTAATACTATAGATAAATATATTTAGTTCTAAAATTAATTAATGATTAAAATTTTTAATTAATTACAGAGATATTAATACTATAGATAAATATAAATAAATATTAGTTTTGGGAGAATTACAATTCTCCCCGAGTCACTCCCAAGCCCCTGAGGTTTATTGATGGCCATCAGAGGATTAACCAAATGCAAGGGGGATTTTTGCCTGTTTATTGTGCAGGCACACGCTCCTCTCACCGGGGTGACAGGGTGGCTGATAAATAGCAGATATTAAACACACAGAGCTGCTGGAGGATCCATCCATCTCCTCTGGGAAATTGGCTGTGTCAGGGAAGGGGGAGGCAGGCAGCAGGCAGGGCTGGGGAGGGACGAGGCCTCCAACCCTGCTGATCCATGGGGATGCTCTCTGGGTAGCCTGAACCAAAGGTGTGGGAATCCATAAAATCAGAGGGGTTTAGGAAACCTGAAAAAGGCCTCAGAGACAGCAGAACTGTGATTGGAGCTAAGCAGCAGCCATGAGATTGGTCAGCAGAAAAGTTATGTAAAAAGTAGAAAAGTAAGGACAAATAGAACAATGGTCTGTGTATTAACACTTGTCTAGAATAACTCCCTAAGCTGCAGAAAAGTTTATTTGTGAGATATTAGGGAGTTTTAAGCTTAATAATGGAGCTCTGTGCATTGTGTTTGAAGGCTCACAAGCAGGTATTGTATTTGAAATAAGCAAGCATTGTTTAACCAAAGGTACCTGTGCTTATAGTGGTTGGATGGAACTGCTGTCAATGTGCTTTTGCTTTGTGTGATTGGGCAAAAAACTTATAAAGTGAGTTGTAACATTGAGTTCTGTGTCTGCTGCCTGGGATGTGAGCTGATGGCATCTTCCCATTGTCATAACCATGGAATGAGACTGATGCTGGAAAATAGTTCCCTGCAGTCCTGTCCTGTTCATGATTTGTACAGAGACCCCAGGCAGTGATAAAAGGGAGTCAGAGCTGCTGGGGAGCCTGCCTGGGATGTAATTCCCAAAGGCGAGTGCAGGAGCAGCCTCAGTCATGGATGGGATAATTCAGGTTAGGAGAGAGCTGGTTGGCAAAGCTCTGACCCCTATCTCCAGCCTTTCCTGCTTTCCTAGAACATCACTTCCGATACATTTCCCAGGTATTTCAGCTGGTTTATCATCTTGGATTGCCTTTTCTCCCTGTTTATTTCCTGCATTTCCAGCACACATCCATCAGAAGCCTGTGGAAACCAAAAGCAGGTCAGTGGGACAAATTAATTCTCTCTGTCCTCTGTGCTCAGACTTTATGACAAGTGGCTAATCATCTTTGATTCCTCTGCTGCTGCTGGTAATGACATTAGCCACGATTAACTCATTTAGCTCATCTGTGGATTTAATATCCAATTGACCAGCACATCAGAAGGGAACAGGCTGAGATGTTCAGGAAGCAATAACCCCTTTTCCATGTGCTTGCGCTTTGTTCACAGCTGCTCAGAACGACCTTTTGGAGTTAATTGATCAGCTGGGACAACCTGTGAGACCTGGGTCATTGTATTCTTGCCTTGAGCTGCCTCTGAGTGGTGGCAATGAAAGCTTTCCAGGGCAGGGCAGGCGAAGGGAGGGGCTGTGTGGGCTCAGGGAAGTGGGGAGCAGCATGATGCTCATCATTCCCGGGCACCTGAGCTCCCCCAGACCCTAAAACCTCTCATTTCTCCTCGGTCCCCAGCCCCTCAGGCAGTTCCTGGGTCTCTCAGCAGGGCTGGGATGTGCAGATTGCTCCATGAGGGTGCAGAACTGAGCCCATTCCAGCTCCAGAAGGCTCCATTGTATCTGCTGTACATGAGGAGCTATAAATACCCTCCCTGCTGGCTGCAGGCTCTTTTCCCTGCCTGCATTTTTAATTCTGGTGGCAGCTGTGGTGTTTTTAGGCTCAGTGGGGAGATCTGCCTGACTGGGGTGTGCTGAGTCCCCCAGGCCAGGGACACAGCCCAAAACAGGGTCAGTCCTGGGTTTTGACAGGAGAAGGGTTTGGAAAGGCAGAAGGAATGGGATCATTCAGCTGCAGCAACGTGGGCTAGGGGAAGGTGTCCCTGCCCAAGGCAGGGGGTGGGACAGGAGCATCTTTAAGGTCATTTCCAGCCCAAACCATTCCAGGATTCCATGATTCTGTGATCCATCTGAGCTGCCTCTCCCACGCCTGTCTCTAATTAATTAATTTAGTCCTTGATCTGGTTGTTTAGCCTGGAGAAAAGGAGGATTAGGGGGAAATTCTGGCTCTGCACAGGAGGGGACAGCCCCAGTTTGGGCACTGCTCCCAGGGAGCAGAGGGAACGGCCTCAGGCTGGGCCAGGGCAGGCTCAGGGTGGGCACAGCAGGAATTTCCCCATGGAAAGGGGCTCAGGGATTGGAAATGCCCAGGAAGGTTTGCAGTGCCCATCCCTGGAGGTGCCCAGGAATCCCTGGAGGTGGCACTGAGAGCTCTGGGCTGGGGACAGGGTGGGGATCAGGCTGGACTCGATGGCCTTGGAGCTCTTTCCCAACGCAATGATTCTGGGATTCTGACTGAAATGGACCTGCTGCATGAGAGGAAGGCTGGACTCTGTCCTGGGATTAACAAAAGCTTCCCTGATCCTGGATTTTCCCTAATCCTCTTGCCCAGCTCTGGCCCAGCCAGGACGGGCAGGAGCTGCCTCCAAGGAGGAAGGAAGAACCACAGTGGGGACTGGCAGGGAGAGCCCCACAAGCCTCTGTGAGTCACAGCAGTGACAGCAGCTGCTTGGGAATGGGGTTAACACAGGTATCTTTCATAATTAAGACATCAGTTAAATTCTTGAAAATCAGGTGGAAATATCAAATAGCATTAACTGGAACATTTCCAGCTGGTGTATGCCATGGCCTTGTGATGAGTGGGTTAATTACCCCTCATTAAATAGACCTGACACTGACAGCAGTATCTGCCATTTCACTTTGGCAAAGGTGGTTTATTGTTTTCCCAGATTTCCTGTCCCACTGCTGGCAGCCCCAGGGCCCAGCAGCACGCCTGGGCAGGAGCTCTGCTGTCCCAGCCTGGCTGTGTCAGTTAATCAGCACTTGGCTTTGGTAATTACATCATTTATTGCCACGTGAATAACAATGGAAATCACCGGGCAGCAATGAGCCTGGCCAGGGGGAGGGTTCATTTTGCTGCGTGGGCTTGGACAGGATCAGTCCCTGGAGCATTTTCCCTGTTTGTTCTCCCTCTGCTGAAGTCACTTATTGAGTGCTGGCTATCCCTGCTAAGGCACTGCCTCAAGGTCACTGGCAGCACTGCAGGGCCTGAGGTCATGGCAGGAATAAACACCCCTCTGCCTTGGAATAAATCTCCTTTATTCCGTGTGCTCTGAATGCAGCCGCTTCCCTTTGGCTGCAATCTGCAATTTGTATGCCAGCGTTCTCACTGCTGGGAGAATCAATACGCCCGGACAAGGCTGGAAATCAGCAGGATCCAGTGCTGGCCACAGGAGAAGGCTGGGATTTATTCAGAGGGTGAACTCCCAAGTTTTATCCTGCAAATTAAATTGTGTGGAGGAGCTGATGGGCAGGAGGAGAGAACAGCCCTGAGCCACGTTCTGGGACACGAAGATCTGCTGTCAGGTCCAGCAGATCCTGTTTCCCATCCCCATCCCATCCCATAGATCCCATCCCATCCCATGGATCCCATCCCATCCCATCCCATCCCATCCCATCCCATGGATCCCATCCCATTATCCCACCCCATCCCAATGGATCCTATCCCAATGGATCCCATCCCATTATCCCATCCTATCCCAATGGATCCCATCCCATAGATCCCATCCCATCCCATCCCACGGACGTCTTCCAGAGATCAGGTTGCCCCAAGCCCCAATGTCCAGCCTGGCCTGAGTTTTTCCTGATATCCCACCTGGACCTGCCCTGCCAGGGGGTGGCACTGGATGGGACTTAAGGTCCCTCCCAACCCAAACCATGCCACGATTCTATGAAATTCCTTCTCTGAAGGTGCCAGCACAGGCTCTCAGCACTTGGAAGTGTTCAAAACCCAATTTTGGGAAGTTGGATGTAGCACTTCACAGTATGGTTTAGTGCGAAGGGTGGGATTTGGCTGAAGGTTGAACTCCAGGTTTTATCTTGGTCTTGCCTTTAAAGTTGGGCAAGACCTGCCCAACTTGGGAACAACCTACCTGGCGTTCCTCCAGCCCAGGGCTGAACACCAGTTTGGAGATTTGGAGGTCTGTGACCAGCAGGCACCTCTGTCACGGTGTGCAGCCCCCATTTGAAATGTCCCCAAAGTGTCCCCATGGCCATTTGTGAGAAGCATTTTATGGATTCCACCTTTGTGGATTTCCCCTTTTTGGTTTTCCACCTTTTTGGTTTTCCACCTTTTTGGATTCCCCCTTTTTGGTTTTCCCCTTTTTGGTTTTCAGCTGCCCACAGTCCAGCGACCCCAGGGTGATCCATCCCTTGTGGAATTGCTGCTGGAAACCTTCAAAAACTTCCCCTGGAAACCTTTTATTGTAGCACCACGTTGGGCACAAAGAGCAGGGCAGGCCTGGGGGCTGCTCGCCCCCTTGGCAGGACGGAGGGATGAACAAGCCCAAGGCAGAGGGAACACTTTTAATAAAGTGCAAATCACGTGTTGGAGATGAAACAGAAACACCCCCAGCCCGGGGATTGAATTGTGTGCCAACCACCAAAGAAAGGCCGTTCGTTTTCTCCCAGCTCATAACAGAAAGTTTCCCGCAGTATGAAAGCTTTAATAAGATCACCCATAAACTTTATGTGTTTCTGAGCGGTCCAGGAAATTACAATTATCTCCCGCTCGCTGCAGAACAGGTAATGCCGTGTACAGGAAAAATGTCACCGCCCGCAGAGTTGCCCAGCCCCGGGGCCTTATTAGCGTGCCATTAGCCTAATTGGCTGGGCTGTAATTAACGCAGGGCCGGGCCCGCCTCGGGGAGGGGTCGGGGCGCGCAGAGCGGGGTTTAACCCGGGTCCCAGCGGGGTTTGAGCGGGGTTTAACCCGGGTCGTAGTGGGGTCACAGTGGACTTTAAGTAGGTTTTAAGCGGGGTTTTAACGCGATTTGAGCTGGGTCGCAGCGGGGTTTTAACGCGATTTAAGCCGGGTCGCAGCGGGGTTTAAACGCAGTTTAAACCGGGTCGCAGCGGGGATTAAGCGCGGTTTGAACTGGGTAGCAGTGGAGTCACAATGGGGTTTAAACCGGGTCACAGTGAGCTTTAAACGGGGCTTAAGCGCGGTTGAAGCCGGGTCGCAGCGGGGTTTAAGCCGGGTCACCGTGGATTTTAAATGCGGTTTGAGCCGGGTCGCAGCGGGGTTTAAGCGCGATTTAAACCAGATCACAGCGGGCTTTAATCGGGGTTTAAGCCGGGTCGCAGCACGGCTTAAACTGGGTCACAGCGGGCTTTAATCGGGGTTTAAGCGCCGTTTAAACCAGTCACAGCGGGTTAAACCGAGCTCGGCCCCTCGGTGCCCCCGGCGCGTCCCGCGTGTCCCGCACGGCGATGGGGTCAGGGCGCGCATCCCAGCCCCGGGCTCGCTCTGCCCCTGGGGTTTTCCCTCCTTTCCCGTTTCCCGGCCGTTCCCGGGAAGCTGCCCTGTCCCTGCCGTTCTCTAGGTGGGGATCTTCGCTTGGCCAACGGCGCCGGGCTCTGCATTTTCATTCTGCGCGAGCAAAGCTCGGCTCTGAATCTTCAGCTGCTCTGTCAGATCTGTAGCGCTCCTCTGGGACACGCAGAGCTCCTTCTGTTAGGAAAATTAATCCACAAACACCAGAGGTTTATGCCCAAAAAGGAGACAGAAGAGTCCTTTTTAATTTATTCGAATAAAGGGAGAGGCCATGGGGCAGAAATTCCTGCCCTGGGGTTTCTCAAGTTTTTGGAGGACACAGCCGCCTTTTTATCCCAATATTCCACATTTCTCTTCTCTCTTTCCCCATTTTTGAGTTATCTGAGAGGTACAGACTTCCCAAAACACCTGATACCAGAGATTTCCCTCTAATGTGTAACCCTACCTTTTAAATCTTATTTTTTATGGACTTTAGGGGTTTTTCCCATTGTTTCTTTCATCTCTCAATGTCTAATTTCATTTATCAACGAAATTAGAAAAATTTCGTTCCTCAACCCTAAAGTTTATTTGTAAAAGCAAATATCTTTTTCCATTCACCAATCAGTGGAATCCTTCCCATTGTTTTTCTCCCGGTGCTGGTTTTATCCACCAGCAGACCCAGAGCTGGTTTGGAAAGGCAAATCCCCATTTCTCTCACTTCTGCTGGGAACACGGGGCTGGCAGGAATTCCTGTGCCTCTGCTCTCTCCACCTCCCCTGTTTGCTTTGTGTTACTTGGTGCCTGGTGAGAAGGAAAACACTTGAAAGGAGATTTGCCTAACAAACTAATGAAAAGTAAACGAGAGCATCAGCGAGGAGCGTGAGCAGCCAAAATCAGGGGCTGATTTCAGCAGCTCTGCCCCAGCATCCTCCCACAAGGATGCTCCAGCACCCCCTGCCCTCAGGAGGACCCAAACCCTCCCAAACTGAGCTGTTCCAGAGTTTTACCACGTCATCCTCAGCAGAATTGTTGTTGCTAAAGATAAATCTCCCTCTGAGCAGCACCAGGGCTCTGTTTTCCTTGCAGGGAGATGGCAGCTGAGATTGGCAGGGCCAGCAGGATTAAGCATCCCCTCTGTTGTGAATTTCCTGCCAGCCAGAGCAAAGAGAAATGAGATCCCGGGGGTGGAAGGGCAGCGTTCCTCCACAAGGGCTCTCTCCACCTCAGCCAGGCACTAATTAGGGGAGCACTGAACCCTGAGTGTTGTCAGGAGATGAATATTAAACCAGCCAAACTCACGTGCACACGATGAGGTGCCCTAAATCTCACAGCCACATCCCTGATAAAGCCAAACAGGGAGGGATAAAAATGCCAAAAGCATGGGCAGCAACACAGGGCAGGTCTCTGGCCTTTTGTTTGGGTTCCACGTGGAAATCTGGATGAAAAGTGAAGATTCTGTTAAGGAATGCTTTAATCTTTTTATCAGGGAGCACTGCAAAGTGTCTTGCTCTTCACTTGAAAGCAGATGTTCAGCTGGGAAGGAGCATTCTGTCAAAAACGGTTTAGAACAATGTGGATTCGGGGGCAAATCTGTTCACCTCTCTGCTGAAACCTCTTCAAGGCCTTCTTCCAAGGACTGGAAATGTCTGGCAGAGGGATCTTTTCCAGGTGGGTGTTATCAGAGGCTGTTGAGTGGCTCTTGGCAGCCTGGCTGGGCTGTGTGGGGAGTGTTTGTCCTCCCTTTCCCTGGCTGGTTTGTGTGGGGAGTGTTTGTCCTCCCATCACACTGACCTGCAGCCTCTGCACAGCACCCGGGGTCTCACCCAGCAAGGGGAAATCTCTATGGGGAAGGAAGAAATGCAGTGGGGCTGTGAGCTGGGGTCTGTGAGAGTGGGCCAGGGTCCTCCTGGGGTTCTGGGGGCTCTCCAAAGGTCCTGGCAGCTGCAGGAGGGGGATTTGGGTGTGGGATTTGGGTCCTGCAGGACAGGGGTGCAGAGGGGAGTCAAGTGAAGAAAGGCAGCAGAGCAGAGAGAAATGAGCTGAGAGAAGGGAGATGGAGGGGCAGGAGCCAGGTCTGGGCACAGCTCTGATGTGTGAAGAGTTTTCTGTTGGGTTCAGATGGAAACCCTGCTTGGGATGCTCCTCAGCATGGGAGGAAGGGTGTGCTCTTCAAAGGAAACATTTTCCTTGCGAATATTGCCTTGGTTTTGCAGAGAAACCCTGGAAAAAAGCTCCTTTTCCCTTTTCCCTTTTCCCTTTTCCCTTTTCCCTTTTCCTTTTCTCCCACTTCCCCCACCCTTTTCCCCTCTTTTTCCCCTTTTCACTTTTCCCCTTTCCCCTTCCTGCCTTTGCAGCGCCCCTGTGCCTCCATCTCATTTCCCTTTTATTTTCCCTTCCCCTCTCTCCTTTCCTGCACTCCCTGCCCTGTCTCTGCTGGCCCCAGCTGGGATGGCTGCCCTGATGTCCCCAGGGTCCCAATCCCATCCCTGCTCCCTGCTGTCCTCCTGTCGGCAGGACAGACGGACACTTCAAACAGGGGAGGGCTGACCCTGACTCTGTGGCACGGAATTTCTCGGGAGCTGAGCTGCAAAGCGGCCTCTGGGAGTGCAGGGCAGACAGTGATGGGAGGGGAAGGGGCTGGGATGTCTCATTCAAGGTGGAGGAGGAGGAGGAGAGGGAAATGCAGCACCTCAGTCCAAGGATTCTTCATTTCCTTCACGTTTAGCCCCATTTCTATGCAGGGAAGAGATCAGAATCCCCAGAAATTCCCCTTCCGTCTTCCTGGGGGCTCTGGGCTGCTCTGGGGCCTCTGGGGAGAGCCTCAGCTCCTTCCTAGGGGTCATTCCTTCCTCCCAGCAGTATTTGTACGGCCGGATCTGCTCCCTGTGCTTCTCCAGCGACTGCAGGGGGAGCCTTGGCACCAGAATTGGGCTGGGCAGCTCCAAGGCAGGGTTAAAAATGCCCATTCTGATGGAAATACGGGAATCACGCCCCAAATGGGGGCTTTGGACATCCAAGGGTGCAGCCACTGTCTGGTGTGGAGCTGCTCCCAGCACAAAGCTGGGCACCTTTTCCAGTTTGCTCAGAAATTCAACCCAGAACACCTTCAGTTAAGCCCAGCTTAAGCTTTCAAGCCCTGGGGAGGGGGTGTGGAAGGGTGGGGAGAAGCAGGCTGTTTGTTATTCGGATTTCAGGACCCCCCAACCTTAGGGGTGGTTTAGGAGGGAATTCTGGTGGGAGCAGCTCCTTTCCAGGATTTCTGATTCCCAGGGAATATCTGTCATTTTGGAGCCAGTTCCTTGTGCTGTCCCAGTAGGGGAGAGCCTGGACTGAAGCTCCCAGGAGCAGCAAGCCCAGCCTGTGTTTTAGATCCCAGCTGGTTTCCATCAGCAGAGTTTATTCATTTTGGGCTCAGCAGAGAGATGCAGAAAAAGCAAGTGAAGCTGCAGAAATCAGTTTGGTTTCTGAATAAAGCTGTATTTTAATGAAGAAACAAATTCAATGCTGCAAAGCACCAAGCGAGGAGAGTTTCTGCTGCAAACTTTCATGCTGAGCAGCTTCTGTTTCCTTCAGGCCACTGCTTCCTTGGGAAGAACAAGAGTTCTGGAAATCAGGCTCCAGCTTTGGAAGGCTTTTCCAGGCTGGCTCAGCTGCCCCGTGGGAGCTGTGCTCTCCTCAAGCCCTCCCTGAGCACTCCCTTGGCAAGGACGAGGTGAAGGTGCTGAACTCAGTCCTGAAAGGTTTCCTGCTGCCTTTGGAGCCCTGCTTGGCTTCTGCAGCACTCAGGACACAAACCCTGCCCTGGAAAGAGGCATCTTCTGTGATCCTGGGGCTCCAAGCAGCTCCAGAGCCAGGAGACAGCTGAGAAATCACTCTGGGTCCATCCAGAATGGAGCTGCCCAGATCAAACCACCACAGGAGAACCCTCAGCCCTTGAGGGCAGAAATCTGAGATTTTCCTCCCTTCTCTGGAGCAACAACATCTCCAAGGTCACCTTGCAGCAGGGTGGTGCCACACAGACTGGAGGAAGGTGATCATTTGGGTATAAAACTGGCTGGAAGACTGAATTCAAAGGATTGCAACCCCTCCTGCACTGCCCAGTTTGAGGCTGCCTCCCTGCAGCGTGCCTTGGGCTGATCCTGGTGCCAGCACTGCTCAAAGGCTGCAAGGACAGCTGGGAGCAGGGTGGGGAGCTGGGCATGGAGAGAAGGGGATGGGGAAGAGAGGATGGAGAGCAGGGGATGGGGGGAAGAAGACAGGTTGAGGAGCAGGGGAATGAAGAACAGAGGATGGGGAGGAGAGCAGAAGATACAGGGCAGGGAATGAGGAGCAGAGGATGAGGAGGAGAGGGAGCAGAGCAGGGGATGGGGAGCAGAGGATATGGAGAATAGAGGATGGGGAGCAGGGGATGGGGAGGAGAGGATGAGGATGGAGAGAAGGGGATGCAGAGAAGAGGATGGGGAGCAAAGGGTGGGGAGGAGAAGATGGGGAGCAGAGCAGAGGATGAGGAACAGGGCATGGGGAGCAAAGCAGGGGATGGGGAGAATGGGATGGAGAACAGAGCAGAGGATGGGGAGCAGAAGATACAGGGCAGAGGATGAGGAGCAGGGAATGCAGAGCAGAGGATGGTGAGCAGAGCAGAGGTTGCAGAGCTGAGGATGGAGAGAAGAGGATGCAGAGCAGAGGACAGGATGAGGATGCAGAGCAGAGGCTGGGGAGCAGGGAATGAAGAGCAGGGCACGGGGAGCAGAGGATGCAGGGGCAGGGAATGCAGAGCAGAGGATGCAGAACTGAGGATGGGGAGCAGGGCATGGAGAGAAGAGGTTGCAGAACAGAGGACAGGATGAAGATGCAGAGCAGAGGACAGAGAGCAGAGGACAGGATGAGGATGCAGAGCAGAGCATGGGGAGCAGAGGATGCAGGGCAGAGGATGAGGAGCTGCTGGAAGGATGCACAGCCCCCTCCTGCTGCCCAGGGCTGCTCTAAAGGAGCTGAACTAAATGTTAATCTGTGTCCCACCGAGCCCTGGCCTTCCTTTCATCCTCACCCCAGCAGCTGTGTCCCTGCAGAGGGCCAGGCCCTGCTGTCCTACTTGAGCAGCTCTGCAAAAGCTCCTCAGGAGCTCCTGGTGCTCTGCCCTCCACCCCTGAACCCCTGAATCTCCTCTCCTGCTGTGTCCCACCCACGGGGACAGGGACAGAGCGGTCCCTGTGCTCTGTGCGGGGCTGTGCTGCCTGACAAAGGGGCATTGTCTCACCTGGGGGCAGCTCTGGGCTGTGGCTGCCCCTCAGCAGGGCTCAGACCCCAGGGAGGGCACAGGGCCCCCTCTGCCTGCAGGGGAACCTGCCCTGGCTGTCCCAAGGAGGGGATGCAGCTGCTCCCTGCCCCATCTCGGGATTTCTGCTGCTCACAGCGACCCTGAGATGTGTCACAAAGTCTCTTTTCCCGGCCTGGGGGTCAAAGAAGGAGTCAGAGCTCTTCAGTTCTCAGTCTCAAGGTGGTTTTATTGTTTTTTATTTATAAAACTTTTTCTCCTGCCCTGCTGAGGTCCGTTCAGCAGGACAGACAGGCACACTGACACCCTCAGGACAGTGTTATCTTTTTATACTAAAAACTACGTGTAAAATGTTTACAATTACTGCCCAATACCTATCACCTGTGTTAGACAGTGAGCTTCTACTCTAAACCAATCCAAAAGTGCCACCAGCACAGCAGAAGATGGAGGCCAAGAAGAAGAAGGAGAAAGGCTGGACACACCCAGATTCCTCCATCTTGCCTCCTGAATCCCCATTCTAAAAACCCCAAAAATCCATTTTCCACCCTGTGACAAACTGATTAGTATCCTACTTAGGCTTTTGTGGCTTGCAGACCCTCATATAAGGTTGGTAATTCGCTCCATGGGTCAAAATCAAAGGCACAGGTGCCTTGGGCTCTGTGCCAGGGTCTCTGAGCCCCCTGGCAGGGGTTTGGGCACTCCAGGACAGCCAGGGGGATGCCCTGCACTGTGTCACCCCACCAGATCCCCCCTGGATGACAGTGCTGGCTTCCCCAGCGTGTGGGGCAGTGTCACTGTCACCCCAAGGGGTAAATTCAGCCCTGGGCTGGCCAGAAGCTCCCACAGGAGCTGCCTTGGCTGGGTTTGCTCCCAGGGCAGAGAGGGCAGAGCTGGGACATGGGAACAGCGGGCAAGGAGGGGCCAGAGCTGCGCCCCCTGCCCTGGTTTGTCCCTCCCTGCCAGAGTTCCCTGCCGCTGAGGAAGAGCCTGATGCCTTCAGACACTGGCAGCCCTGCCAGCATTAATTTTCCAGTTGGCAGAGAAGGCCAATGACAGAAGCTGGTGCCAGGAACAGTGGAGAGCAATTTCTGGGGTGGTTGACCTCCTGTTCCAGGCAGCACCATGGTCACAGGTGGTGGGAGAAGCAATTACACTGCAGACAGCAGAGCTGGGCTGGGCCCTGAGCCCCCGGCAGGCAGGGACAGAGCTGCTCTGCACGGCCATGGTGACAGCAGCCTGCTGCCAGCCCTGCAGCACACACACCACCCAACCTGGGGGAATCCACCAAAGCAGAGCGGTTGGGAAAGCTGCAGAAGGCCTCAGAGACAGCAGAACTGTGACTGGAGCTGAGCAGCAGCCATGAGATTGGTCAGCAGAAAAATTATGGAAAGTGAAGAAAAGTAAGGACAAATAGAACAATGGTCTGTGTATTAACACTTGGCTAGAACAACTCCCTAAGCTGCAGAAAAGCTTATCTAGTGAGATATTAGGAAAGTTAAAGCTTAATAATGGAGCTCTGTGCATTGTGTTTGAAGGCTCACAAGCAGGTATTGTATTTGAAATAAGCAAGCATTGTTTAACCAAAGGTACCTGTGCTTATAGTGGTTGGATGGAACTACTGTCAATGTGCTTTTGCTTTGTGTGATTGGGCAAAAAACTTTTAAAGTGAGTTGTGACATTGAGTTCTGTGTCTGCTGCCTGGAATGTGAGCTGGTGGCATCTTCCCATTGTCATAGCCATGGAATGAGACTGATGGTGGAAAATAAACCAGCTCAAGGCACGTTCCCAGCAGTCCTGTCTGGGTGTGGAACGTGCCTTGAGCTGGCCCTGGGTGCCTGGGACGGGCCCTGTGTGAAGGTGGCACCACCAAAGGACACCTTGGGGTCCCTGAGAAGGGCAGGGTGAAGAAGGAGCAGCTGTGGGATCCTTGGGGTGGTGACAGCTCCTGCTTAATCCCTCTCACTGTCTTTCCTTCCCCTCTCCTCCTCTTTCTTTCCACGCTTTGTCTCCCATTTACTCTTAAATAAAATCTCTTCCATTGACTTTGGCATGAACTTGGGCAGGGGCACCTCAAAATAAAATCCTGACTTTGCTCCTTCATCTCTTCCCATCCCTGTCCCTCTGCTCAGGCTCCCTGTGGACTCATGACCCAAAAGCTCAGGCCACTGACCTGCTTTCCTCTGCCCCTGCTGCCCAGTGGGATATGAGCTCCTGGCCAAGGAGAAAATGGGGCAGCTCAGACATCTGGACAGGAGAACTTCTCTGCAGTGCCCAGGACCTCCAGGAAATGGGATGTGAGCAGCAGGGGAGGCTGAGACAGCTCTGGAGTTTGTCCTGCTCTCCTGGCTGCTCTGCCCATTGCTGTGCTCAGGAGGAAAGCAGGGCTGAGATAATTCTGCGTTTGGGGCAGTGAGCAGTTACAGGAATGTGGTTTTTGTTGACGGAGTGACAAAACTATTTTTGGGGTTTTTTTTTTTTGAAAAGGAAATAAGCTTAGAAGTTTTTTTCTTCAATTAGGTGAAATGACATTTTATAGGACCTAGGGGACTTTATCTCAGATTTAAGGATAGCTAATTGGACAGAAGCTAAAAAGTCCTGCTTGAGCAGTTTGCTAGAAAAAGAAGTGAACAAAGGAACCAATGGCTCCTGCGAAGTGTTTTACCAGGGGCAGGAGGACTCCTTGCACTTGGCTTGGTTTTTCTTTGTTATTTTGCCTTTTATTGAAACTTTTTGTTTCCAACCCTGCCACAGAAGCCATCCTGCTGATTTTGTGCCTTCTAAGGTAGCTGAGCTATCTTGGGTGTCAAATAGACCTCTGAGAGCTGATGGGACCTGGCTGGAGGAGACCCCTGTTTCAAGCAGGGTCACTCCTGGTGGCATCTCGGGCGTGTCTGGAGGGCATCTGGGCAGGAGCAGAGCGAGGGAGGGGATGTGTCCCTTCTGCTGAGCACTCTGAGGTCACACCTGAGCTGCTGTGCCTGCTCTGGGGTGGGAGCACGAGGGGGCTGTGCTGGGTTGGTTTGGTGATGCTGGGAGAGGCTCCTGCTGCTCCAGCTGTGGGATGGGTGGAGCTGGTTTTGGGGGTGCTGTGCAAAGCAGGAATCTCACCAAATGTGTGAGAAAATGAGGATTTCACCCTGAGGGACAGCCAGCCTGGAAGCAAAGGTGGGATCTCCATCCTTGGCTGCTGAAACTCCAGACCCTGCGCAGCCTGCTCTGTCCCTGCTGGCGTCCCCTCCTGAGCAGGGCTGGCACTGGAGACCCCTGGCAGCCCATCCTGGCACAAATGACTCCATGAATCTGTGATTTCCAGACTGTCCAGGCAGAGGAATGATGCTGGAGATGTGATCCCAGCAGGGGTGAGGCCACTGCCCAGAGAGGAATTGCCTCCTTGGTCTCCCAGCCCAGCTTTGTGCTTAATTTGCACCTTGGCTGCAGGAGATGCAAAGGAACTGATTCATCCTTAGGGGAAATTCAATTAGGCAGCAGCCCCAGGCTGGTGAATATTTAAAGGGCTGGAGATGTGCTGTGAAGGGCATTGGTTGGGCAGCTGAGCAGAAAATCCCTTGTAAGTCTTTAATAAAACTTCATGAGGCAAAGAGCAACAGAGCAGCAAGGAGAGAGAGCTGCTCTCCTGCAGGAGGGGAGCAGAGCTGGGACACCCCTGGCATGGGACACTGGGACATTGTGACACTGGGACACACCTGAAATGGGACACTAGGATACCCCTGGCATGGGACACTGGGACACTGTGACACACCTGGCATGGGACACCGGGACACTGGGACACTGTGACACACCAGGGATGGGACACTGGGACATTGGGACACCCTTGGGCTGGGACACTGGGACAGCCCTGGGGCTCCCTAGGACACTGTGACACTGTGACAGTGACACACCTGGGATGGGACACTGGGACACTGGGACACACCTGGGATGGGACAATGGGATACACCTGGGGTTCCTGGGCACTGTGACACACCTGGGGTGGGACACTGGGACACTGTGACACACCTGGGCTGGGACAATGGTACACTGTGAGACACCTGGGGCTCCTGAGCACTGTGACACCCCTGGGATGGAACACTATGACAGTGGGACACTGTGACACTGTGACACCTCTGGGATGGGACACTGGGACATTGTGACACTGTGACAATGGGACACTGTGACACTGGGACACTGTGACACTTGGGGCTGGGACACTGGGACACTGTGCACCCCTGGGGCTCCTGGGCACTGTGACACCCCTGGGATGGGACACAGTGACAGTGACACCCCTGGGATGGGACACTGTGACACCCCTGGGGCTCCTGGGCACCCCTGGGCTGCCCCAGGCGCTCAGCAGGGCAGGGATGTGAGCCAGGGCTTCCAGCAGGAGCAGCTTCCTGCAGAGGCAGCTCTGCCCTGGGGAGCAGGGGGCTCACAGCTCCAGCGTCTGGTGGGTTTGTGCTATACCTGAGCCAACACCTGGTGCTGTGTGGCTCAGGGGACACGATGGGGTCCAGACTGGGACATGGGGGATTTGAGCTCCTCAGCAGAGCCATGGACAACCCCTCACCCTGCTGCAGCCCAGGGGTGACCTTCAGCCCCAAACTCTGCTGGACATGATGCCTGGAGAGGCTCCTGGAGCACAGGCTGGACAGAGTTAAAGGAATAAAGTGGGGATTTATTAAAAGGCCTCAAAGGATCCACCTGGGGCAGTGCAAGAGCCCAGCCAGGGCTGCATCCAGGATGGACTCAGGGTCAGGAGTTCTCACCCTTTTTTGAGTTCTGGTCCATTTCCACGCTGGGGTTCACTGTCCTGCCTCCCTCCTGAGGCACAGTCCAGGCCTTGTTCCAGCCTGGGCTCCCAGGACAGCTGCATTTCGTGCCCGAATGAGATCTGCTGTCAGTGAGGAGGATTCCATCACGCTCCCAGAGCAGAGCTGTCTGCTGGAATGCTCATCCCAGCAATCCCAGGCTCGGAATTTGACATGACAAAGTTCAAATTAGCTGTCTTGTTCCTTCCTGGGGATGCCATGGTGCATGAAGCTCTGCCTGTGCTCATCCAGACCCACTGGTAGGTGTCCCTGTCAAAGCCTAACTTTGGAGAAGAATCCTTTGGGATGAAAGGCACTGAATAATATCATTATTATGTATCTGCTCCTGAAGTGAAAATCAGGTGCTCCAGCACTTTGGAGAAGTTTCTGCATTGGCCTTTGAAGAATCATCTCCAGGGCAAATCCTCCTCCAGCTGGAATCCAGGATTTCACACACGAGCGCTGTCCTTTGCTGGAGAAGGAATGTCTAGGAAATGGACCTTGAAGCAATAAGTAAATGCAGCAGCTTCTCCTGGTGTGCAGCTGCTGAAGCAGTGAAAGACAGAGAAATATGAAGGACAGGCTGCTGTAACATATGAGCTCTGTCAACAAAAGAAATGTCATGTCAGCCTTGGATGAACGGCTTCAAATCAACAGCGGACACTGGATTGACTCAGCTGCTGTCAGGGTGTCCTGTTAGGAGATGGATGACTTCAGAGGGAGAATTTCTCAATCCATTTATATGAAGAATTTGCCTCTAAATTCAAAAGGAGGTTCTCAGCAGAATTGCTTTAGAATTTATGACCCAGCATCTGTATCTCTTTTGTTTCCTCGGTGAGGAGGAGGCAGGAAGGTGAAACATTCCCAGAGTGGGCCTGGCCTGGCTCTCCTGGCCAGACCCTCCTCATCCCCTGCTGGGGGACCCATCACTCTTCCCTGTCCCTGTCCCTTCCTCTGGTGCAGCCAATCCAGCCCAGGGCTGACCAAAATTCACTTCATGGCTTTGGGCTCCCCACTGCCCTGGCCTGAGGCTTTGGGAGATGCCAATCTTTTGTCCACAACGGTTTTTCTGCCCTGAAAGCTGCAGCCAGGAGAAAATAATTTGCCCTGGCAGACTGGGAATGAGGATGGGAAAGTGCCACCTCTCTCTGACCCCTTGGATTTTCACATTTTCTTGTTTTTTCCAAGACCCCAGGCCACCAGATTGGTGTTCCACTCTCCCACTGGTGAAATTCAGCAGCAACTAAAGGAAACAAGCTGAGTTCATCTAAAATCTGAGTTCATGCCTAAACCTGTGGTGGTGTTCACAGGGGTCTGAGGATGAGGGAAGAGACGAGGATTTGACTCCATTTTTCAGAATGTTGATTTATTATTTTATGATATATATTACATTAAAACTATAGTAAAAGAATAGAAGAAAGGATTTCATCAGAAGGCTAGCTAAGAATAGAAAAAGAAAGAATGATAACAAAGGCTTGTGACTGACCAGAGAGTCTGAGCCGGCTGGACTGTGATTGGTCATTAATTAGAAACAACCACATGAGACCAATCACAGATGCACCTGTTGCATCCCACAGCAGCAGATAATCATTGTTTACATTTTGTTCCTGAGGCCTCTCAGCTTCTCAGAAGGAAACATCCTAAAGAAAGGATTTTTCATAAAGCACGTTTGTGACATACACCTAGGCACCAGTGGCCTTCCTCCATCCCTATTTAAATCCCTTGAGAGCTGGGCTTGGAGCAGTCCTGGAGAACAGGGGAGCAGGTGAGGGAATCACCCAGAGCTGTGTGCAGGCTCATTCCTGCCCTGTGCACCCAGCATCTCCCACCCGGGCAGGAGAGGCCCAGGCAGTCCCTGAGGAGCCCAGGGAGACCTTGCTTGGTGTCCTTGGGATGGCCTGGGGTGGCTGCACTCCCCATTGTTCCTCTCCATGGGATAATTGGTGCTCCCTGGGCCCAGGAAGGTCCTTCAGCAGCTGAGTGGGGAGGAGGGCACTGGAGAGGCACACCTGGGCTTTTGACCTTGCCAGGGAATATTGCAAGCACTGGTGAGTGGAAGCACTCCAAAGGGCAGCTCTTGTCCCTCCTTTCCCAGCAGGCAATCCCAGCCCATTCACTGCCATTCCCATTCCCTTTTTGCCAGCTGCAGCCTCAGCACAGCCTGCTCTGGTCACACCACAGCTCTCCACGTCCCTGACCTCCCCTGTTTTTGGGAAATCACACGGTCAGAGCTGAGCTGGGCTTCCTCAGCCTTGGGAAACTTGTGGTGTGGGTGAATTTCCAGCAGATTTCCAGCTGGGCACTTGTGACCGTGTTCACAGGGGTCTCAGGGTGAGGGAAGAGACGAGGATCTGACTCCGTGTTTCAGAAGGCTGATTTATTATTTATGATATATATTACATTAAAACTATACTAAAAGAATAGAAGAAAAGCTTTCATCAGAAGTCTAGCTAAGCTAAAAATAGCAAAGAATGATAACAAAGGTTTGTGGCTTGGACTCTCTGTCCGAGTCATCTGGGCTGTGATTGGCCATTAGTTAGAAACATCCAACATGGGCCAATCACTGATGCACCTGTTGCATTCCACAGCAGCTGATAATCAATGTTTACATTTTGTTCCTGAGGCCTCTCAGCTTCTCAGGAGGAAAAATCCTAAGGAAAGGATTTTCCATAAAAGATGTCTGCGACAGGCATTGCCATTCCTGAGGGATTTGGTTTGTGTGTTTACCCAAAGCCTGGTGTCTCTGACCTCGGAAGTCTCTTTTCATCCAGGGATGGCTTTAAAAGAGCTGCCCCAAACCCCCCTCAGCATCAGCAACGCTTCGTGGCTTTGTCAGATGTTCCTTTTCCGAAAGGCTGCTCAGGATTTCAGTTTAACTGATTTTAAGCCAGATTTAGGAGTCATGAACACAGCTCACCCATCTGCATAATCTCTGGATTGTTATTCCTGCGTTGAAACATGAAAACTTCTGCTGTCAGTGCTGTCAAGGCTGGTTGTTTTCCCCTGAGTGGAGAGAGTTGTGAAGAATTCATGGACCACTGCCCTTATCTTCAGTGGTATCCCAAGAAAACAGAGGGAAGTGCTGGAGGGACATGGATGATCGTCTGTGTGAGGTGGGACCAGGGCCCTCCATGAACCCATGGCTGTGGCTGCACAGATCTCCAGGTGCCTCTTACAGCTCCTTCCTGGCTGTGCTGCTCCCAGCTGGCTGCAAACTTGGAGCTTCTTGTTCCATTTTCAGGGAAAAAAAATAAAGGAAAAAAAAAGGTGTTTTTAAAAGCTTGTATGGGAACCATTCCTCTTTCCCTCTGCTCCTTGGGCTCTGCTTGTCCTCTCAGCAGTGCCCCGGGTGTATCCTTTGAGGCCTTTTAATAAATCCCCACTTTATTCCTTTAACTCTGTCTATCCTATCCCATTTTCCTCTCCCTTCCCTGATGATCTAACTATGGAGTGCAGGAAGGAAGCACAGACAGCAGCTACACAAGTGAAATAAAACAGAAAATAAAGCCCCAGAAACAGTGCTGGCAATTAATGCATGTTGGAAGTTATGAACTGGGCATCACTGTCACGCTGGAGCACCTGGGAAAAGCTGTGCCTGGCACAACAAAGGGATAAAAAAGGCATAAATCTTGATGAACATAAAGAAATCAATCTGTGCTGAATTTGGGAAGAAGCGGGGTGAATAGTACATGAGGAGGATGAATTATTTTCCAGCCCTTTGACAGGGAGGGATGATGTTAAACAATGTTTGTCAGCAGGGAAAATATTTACATTGCAAGCATAGAGAGAGCTCCAGACAGGGCTGGTTCCCCTGGGGACATCCCTGAGGGTCAGAGGGGGTTAAAGCCCTGCCCAGTTCCAGAGGGGCCGGGGGGGTTTGACCCCATCATGGCAACACTGAGATGGGATTCTGTCAAAAGGGGACTAAAATAACACCAGTCAACAACCTCGGGGAAAGTAGGTCTCATCTGACTAACCTGAGCTCTTCTATTTTTAATGACGTGCAAAATAGCTTGGTAATGACATCTACAGAAGGGAGGTGCAATATTTCATAATGCTGGGCTGGCAAAACAGCTCATTGCAGGATGAACAGAGCCCAGCTGAGGGAAGGGGGATCAGCACCTTCTGGAGCAGCAAACACATTGATTTTTCCTCCTATCACCAACAACCCAGACTGACCACAGAGCTGCTCCTTTCAGAGCCTGTTTTCCTACGTCATTTCAGTTTGGAGTTTGTTGTACCTTTCTTTAATACCTGGTTTGTAGCAATATCAAAAATTATTCTGCATTCCCTCATGGATTGAAGATGCTCTGATGGAACAGGAGCTCTGAGCATCCCAGATTTCCTCCTGCAGCAGGGAAAAATCAAATCCTTTGCAGTGAGAAGCTCTGGAGGCCCTTGAGTCAAGGATAATCATCATTTCCCTCCTCAATTCTGTAACTTTTAGGGGGTGTGAGTAAAAACCATCAGGAAATCTTCCACTCCGTAGCCCTGCCATGATACAAACATTTTATGAGTGTATATTTAAGCAGTTATAGAGCTTAACACAAATTTATTGGGATTTTTACTCTGGAAATTTGTTTCACATCCAGTTATGCATTTTTAATTGACAATTAGGCTCAAGCTCGCTTGAATACCAATTAAAATTCAATCAAAATACACCAAACTAGCATTGTTAAATGGACTTTAAATTAAGTGTATGCAGGGAAAAGTCTATCTAAACTCGGTCTGCATGAAAAATTTACCCAAAAATGACTGGTTTGGGGCAGAACTCCCTCCCCTGGGATGGGGCTGAGGGTCTGCACAGCCCAGAGCATTTCCAGAGCCCTTTAATGGCAGTGGCTGCTCCAAGGCAGGGCTCTGTGCTTCCCAAAAAACTGGACACGGAGCATTTTCCAGGTTATAAAAAATGGGGATGGAGCATTTTCCAACTTATAAATTAACAGCAAAATTGTGGCCAGCATCACCTCACGTGCCACAGCCCCAAAGCTGAATGGGAAAGACTCTGCCCCAGAGGCAGAGCCTGCAGGAAATGGGTTTTAGGAAGTTGTAAGGAGTGAGAGGAAATAAATTTGGTTCAGAATCCCTGAGCTGTGCCAGCAGAGCTTCCCTCACACAAAACCCCCAACTGTCAATTAAAAATTCCCAATCCCAGTGCTTTCACCTGAACCTGCTCATGAAGGGTGCAGATTTCATCCTGAGAGGATTTATTTAATTTTGTTATTTATAATATTTATATATTGTTTACATATATAAATATATTTAGATATATTTTATATTTATATTTATTTTATATATAACAATTTATATCTTATTTATATTTCTTTTATTATCATTTATTTCTTGGGGCCTTTCACCCTCGATTTTTCATGTTGTTTGGGGGTTGAAGAGGAAGAAAAAAGTTTTGGAGGAGATACCAAGAAATCCTATTGGATAATTCTGGTCCTTAATTAGATGTTAATGGCTTTTCCTCAGTGCAGCAACCTGTGCTCTTTATCAAATGAGGAGCCTCTTGCAAGAGGTTAATTTGGGAATATCTTGTAATAAAGAGGGATGTTTGTGTAATAAAATCAGTGTGTCTGTGTCCTGCGAGAGAAACACTCAGAGTGGGAGTTTAGCAAGGTCACTGATGCTGCAAGTGCTGCTGAAATAGGAATTCATCCCTGAGTAAACATTAGTTCTATTAATTGGGGAATTAGTTATCTGCCAGTGCTTAAGCAAGGCTCTCACCCAAATCAGGGAGAGCAGAGAAACCTCTGAAAAGATAATTGAGATGAGACAATGCCTTCTTTAAAGATCACTCACCATTTAAACTTCTTTAAATAATTAATTAGGCTCGGAAAGATCATTCTGAGAGCTGGTGAGCTCTGCCCAGAGCACGAGGAGCCCGTTCAAGGCAAAGCATCAAAGATCCCATAGAGGGGAAGGTGGAGCTCAGAAAGCAGCACAAACATGGGAAAAAAACCCATTTTAATGAAACTCCAAGAATTTCTTGCAGGAACACCCCCAGAGGTGATGGGGAGGCAATGGAAACAGTGACAGGAGGAGTTTCTAGCACCTTCCTTGGGGCTGTGCCCCCAGGTACACGGGGAGAAGGAGCAAAAACCTCTCTGGGCTGAAGGTGGCAAAGTCCAGAGCATCCCTGTGCCTCTGGAAGGGGCAGCTGGTCCTGCCCAGCCCTGGGAGCTGTGGGGGTACCAGCTGTGGCTTTCTCTGGGGCTGGATTGAAGGATTGAGACAGTAATTCGTGTTGGGACTCAGGTGTTTAGTATTTCTTATCAGTAAAACAGTCTCACTACTGTGAGTTCTGCAGCTTTTCATTAGAAGGCACAGAATGGCCAACAATCTCTTGTTCCAAGGTCTTTTAAGACTAAACTATCCAATTCAGAACTGACACCTGGATTATTTCCCCTTTTAACCCAATAACTGATCCCACAGAGCCCCCAATGGGGACTTTTCTGCCCAATTACAAAATGCCACCCAAACCCGTGGAGAAGAAGGAAGAAGCAGCATGAAGAAGAAACCCAGGATGACACCCTGTGCCCTCCATCTTGCTGCCATCCACAACACACTAAAAATCCCAAAACCTCAATGTCTCACCAAGTGATACACCTACACTGCTCTCTATATTCTATTTCACACTTTTGTGGGTTCCAGTCTATTCTGGATTTGAGGAAACTTTCTCCATGAATGAGGGTCAAAGTCAGTGCTGCCCTGGGGCTCAGGGCACCCCAGAGCAGACACAGAAATATTCCCTCTGGTGCCCTGGGTTTGCACAGGGAGGGGACAGCACAGGGCAAACTTCACCTCCTGAGCCTCCCAGCTGCCAAGGGCTTTGTGGTGCTGGCTGCTGAAATAAATATTGGTCAATGAGAGCAGTTTGCTCATGGTGGAGCTCTGAAGGTCTTGGAGCCCCTTCCAGAACCTCAAGGGGTTTGCGAGAGCTGGAGAGGGAATTCAGACAAGGGCCGGGAGTGGTAGGAAAAGGAAAATGGTTTTAACCTGAAAGGGAACAGATTGAAATGAAATATTAGGAAGGAATTGCTCCCTGTGAGGGTGGAGAGGCTGCCCAGGGGATGCTGGTGAGGGGTGGGCTGGTGGAGGGCTATCCCCTGATGAGGAGCAGTTTGTGGAGGCTGATAAGAACTGTTTAACAGCAGAACATAATCCACTGTAGCACTTTATTATGCCTAATGCAAGGGGAGAGTAAACAGGGCTACCGAGAATTAAAATCAATGGCATTCTCCTCTCCACAGCCATATCAGCTCGTCAGTAATTACTTGTTTGTTGTCTTCATTGTGAATCCCAACAATTCCAAGGTTGTTAATGCTCCAAGAGAGAAAATGAAATTACATATTCAATTTATTCTGCACGGAAACAAATTAGCAGCAAGAAAAGGGGATTTATTTGCATTCCTGCAGTGGAGTCGCTGCCATCCTGTGGGATGGAGCTCCCTGGGGACTGGGAATCACCTGCCAGCCCCAGCAGTGAGGGTTCAGTGGGGCACAGCTGGCCTGGGAGCCCCATCCTGTCCCAATTGTCCCTTTTGTGTGGGATGGAGCTGCCTGGGGCTCTCTGCAGGGACAGAGCAGTGACCCCTGGGGATGCTGGGGATGCTGGGGTGGGGACACTGACCCCCCTTGTGGTGCCCAGGGTGAGCCCAAAGCTCTGGCCCTGGCTCTGTCTGCCTGTGGTGGTGTTTGAGGGCCCCCAGCATGAGGGGAGAGATGAGAATCTTGACTCCATGTTTCAGAAAGCTGATTTATTATTATATTATATTATATTATATTATATTATATTATATTATATTATATTATATTATATTATATTATATTATATTATATTATATTATGTTACGTTACGTTACGTTACGTTACGTTATATTATATTATATTACATTATATTGTATTACATTACATTATATTATATTATATTATATTACATTATATTATATTATATTATATCATATCATATCATATCATATTATATTATATTACATTACATTATATTGTATTATATTACATTATATTGTATTATATTACATTATATTATATTACGTTACATTACATTACATAATATTATAATATTATATTATATTAGATTACGTTCTATTATATTATATTATATTACATTACATTACATTACATAATATTATAATATTATATTATATTAAAAATGCTACACTAAAACTACACTAAAGAACAGAAGAAAGGAGACATCAGCAGGCTAGAGAAGCTGGCCCTGATGGCACTGAGGTGCCCAAGCCCTTCTAAGTGCCACCCCAGCCCCTCTGGCAGGGCTGCAGACCCAGGACCTGCCCACATCCTTCTGATTTCTGCACCCACGTGTTGTTCTCTGTGCCCCTCGGGCTGTGGGGACCATGACCTGGTGATCCAAGGACTCCAGAGCCTCCTGAGGTGCCCACAGGGCTCCGGGAGCAGCCTGAGGTTCCAGGGGCTGCTGGAGCGAAGCAGCTGCGCCACGCTGAGTCTGCTCCAGGCCCGGGGAAAATGACAAAAAGGCAACATTTGCCAGGAAAGAATGAAAAACTAAGTGGGGAAAATACATTTTAATGAAATGCAAATATGTTTCCCGGCATCTAGGAGAGAATTAAAAGCATAAATAAATAAATGAAAGCAGGGAGTGAGCGTTTAGCACCAGATTTGAAGTTTTGCTTAAAGGAACAGGCCCAGCTGATGGGGGTCTGAGTTTCTCCACATTCCTGAGCACTCCTTCTTATCCTGGTTGAGTTTACTGGCTCCAAAGTTTGGCATTAAAGCCTGATTCAATTTTTGGGGGATCAAGCAGAGGCAGTGCCAGCGCACTGGGGGCTTGGCCGTGGCCTCAGAGCTGCTGCTGCTTCCCCAGCACTGCCAGAAGAGCCTGGCAGGACCAGGGATGGATCCTTTTGTCCCATTCTCTCTTTTAGGCCTGCTTAACCTCCCTGACAGCTCTGGCTCACAGCCTGCCCATGCCCCGGGGCTAAGGCACAGCTCAGCCCCACAGAAGGGGCAGCAGGAGGCTCCTGGCCCCATGGATTCATCCTGTCCCCACATTTTGATCCTGTCCCCATGGAGAGAGGGCAGCAGGATGCTCCTGTCCCCATGGATTGATCCTGTCCCCAACGATTGCTCCTGTCCCTACAGACTGGTCCTGTCCCCACAGACTGATCCTGTCCCCACAGACTGATCCTGTCCCCAGGGACTGCTCCCTGCTCCCAGACAAGCCCGGGATGCAGGAGGATGCAGGAAGATGCAGGAGGATGCAGCGATGCAGGAAGATGCAGGGGGATGAAGGGGGATGCAGGAGGATGCAGGAAGATGCAGGAAGATGCAGGAAGATGCAGGGGGATGCAGGAGGATACAGGGGGATGCAGGAGGATACAGGGGGATGCAGGAGGATGCAGGAAGATGCAGGAAGATGCAGGGGGATGCAGGAGGATACAGGGGGATGCAGGATCCTCTCCTGCAGGCCCTGCTGGGAGCCAGAAGTGCTGATTTCCCTGCGTGGCTCCTGAGCAAATGATTTGCCTCCCCTGCCCTGATTCAGCACTTCTGCCAAGCCCCCCAGGAGCCCGTGGGGAACTTCAGGCCCAAATAACTTTGCAAGTGTTATTTTCCTGAACAACATTATTCTCATTTAGGACTACCCTGTGAGCATAGAAATCTCTCATAATGATTTCCCTGTCAGCTGCTTCTTTTCAAGACTATTTTCTCCTTCCTAGAAATGCATGACACACTATGGAAATTATGTAAAGCTCCTGCTCTCCGTGCCTATGAATAGTGTTTTTCTGCTCTGTATTGGTTTATATTTGGGTTCCATAATCACACTCATATTTTAAGTTGAACCAAGGCACAATTTCACTAACAAGGGCAGCAAACAAAGCAAGGTGTTTAAGCTGAGCAAACGAGGGCAGAAGTGGATCCTTTACCTTCTTAATGCTTCCCTGCTCCAAATTATTCCCTGCGCGTTCCATTTAGACAACGGCCACAAATGATTTGTAGGAGTTTTCCACCCCCAAAACCTAATAACACAGCAGGGCTGTGCTGCTCCCAGCTCCCTTCGTGCTCCTTTCAGAACAGCTCCGCGCCTTTGTGTGGCAGCCCAGCCCATTTGTTCTTTATTAAAATGAAAATTAGTATGAGAGCCAAGCTCTCGCTTAATGGGCTCCAGCGCTGCCTCGCCAACACTTTTGTTAAAGCAGTCCCGGTCTGTGCTGTAATTCTGCCTTCCCAAATGGGAGAGGAAATGGAAATGCTGGCTGTGAGCAGGGAGAAAAGCAGGGAAGTGTGCTTGGAGTGTGTGCTGTTGGTGCTGGGAGCTCGTGGAACAGGGAGGGAGTGAAGGACGGGGCTGCAGAACGGCCTCTCCAGGCTGTGCCCTTCCTGTTGAGGGCCCTGAGCCTGGGGATGGGGTGAGCAGTTTGAGCAGTGTGCGATGTGTGAGCTGAGTAGTGTGAGCAGTGTCTGCTGTGTGAGCAGTGTGTGCTGTGTGTGCTGAGCAGTGTGAGTAGTATGTGCTGAGCAGTGTGTGTTGTGTGAGCAGTGTGCACTGAGCAGTCTGTTCTGTGTGTTCTGTGTGTGATGAGCAGTGTGCACTGAGCAGTCTGTTCTGTGTGTGCTGAGCAGTGTGTTCTGTGTGCACTGAGGCAGCCCCAAGGAACTCCAGGCCATGCAAGTTCAGTGCTGCCTTTACTCTGCAGACTCCCAGCACTGATCCCTCAGCAGGAGAAGGGATCTGCTGGGTTTCAGCTCTTTCCCACTTGGCCAGAACGTCCCACAAAGCCTTTGAGTGTGGCCCAGCCAACATCAGAGAGCTGCTGACATTTCTAATGCACACAAAGGTGCCCCCTGCCCTGGCATTTCTGCAGGCTCAGGTCTGACCTGTGGTTCTGCCTCAGCCCTGGCTCTTAGCAGCAGCTCGGGCTGGGCAAACCTTCAGCAGCTGCCTGCTTCTCATCATTTACTGACTGCAAGCCAAAGGGCACAAAATGTTCCTCTATTCCTTCACAACAGGCAGGGGAGCTCCTGGCTGCTCTCAGAGTGAAGCATGTGCTCACCAAACCTATTTCCCCTCATTATTTCCCTGAGTTTTGTGCTGTAGCAGATGGATCTTCATTAGGCTGAATGCAACTTTTAGGGCAAAGCTGCTTTCATTGTTAAAACAGCTCTTGCAGTAACCCCGGCTGTTTTATTGAGATTTACAGGAAAATGGCTGAGAAATACAATGGCAAAATAAAGATGCCTTTAAGCAGATAATGGGAAAGCATTTCCCTCTCCTGAAAGGTCGTGCACGGCAAGTGGGAAATGGAGCTCAAGTGGCTCTGGGTTGGGTTGAGTGCCTGGGCAGGCACAGGGAGATAAATCACAGGCAGGCACCTCTGGAATGAGCCCAGATCCCATTCACCAGGTTCATGCTGAGGACAGAACCCCCAGGATTCCAGCCTGCTTGCTGGGGGGCTGGTGGCCAGGAGGGACAGGCAGCTCTGGAAACTCAAACGGGACCTGGAAATGTCTGTAGGAGGCTGCAGGTAAGCCTGGCAGAGCAGGAGAAGGGAGAGCTGCTCCCCACCCCACCCAGGGGTCCCTAAGTCACCTGGGCTGCTCCTCACAGGGCTCTGTGTCTCCCAAAGGAAGGTGGAGCAGGTGATGATGAGGAGATGCAGGGTGCTGAAGGCTCCAGAGCAGCCCAGCCAGGTGTGGCGGAACCCAGCCCTTCCCTGCCAGGGATCAGGGTGTGCCAGGGCCTGCCCTGCCCACCTGAGGGCAGGGAGGAGGCTGGGACTCCTTTCTCCTGGATTATCCATTCTTTTTAATCCATTTTCCAGCCTGATCCTCTGCAGGAGCCCAGGCCTGGCTGGGGACAGCACACAGGGCTGCCCATGGCCCAGGAGCCAAATTCTGCTTCCCTGGCAGTGGAGGGAAGCCAGGAGCACAAGGCAGAGTTACAGGAGCAGAGTTCTGCTCGGAAGGGACCCTAAACCCTTAACATGGTTAACCTTAAACATGGTGCCTGTCCTCAGAACCATGTGTGCCTTACAAATCACCCTCATTCCCCCTTGTTTTTCCCTCAGCAGATGTTTCCAGAGAAGGAATGAGGCTGTAAAAGGGAAGGCTGAAACAGTACAAGATGTGGCACTAAGAGGAAGAAAAAAAATAAAGGAAATAAGAGGAGGAAAAAAAGCGGTTTCAAATGTCTTTGCTCAGACAGCCCCATGTGATTAGAGCATTTATCTGTGTCCATCTCAACACGGAGCAGCTCCAGCTTATAAAGAGTGACGCATGCAGAGCACAAAAGAACAGGGCTGCCAAAGGCTCCTGAACAGAACGAGCCCCAAGGCAGCTCAGGAGGGGATGGGGAGCACAGCAGGAGCCCCGGGGCTGGGCTGCTCAGCAATCACTGCTGCAGAGGCTGCACTGCCTCCTTCCCGCAGGGAATGACCGAGCCCAGCCCTGCCTGGAGGAAAGGATTCCCTGCTCTGCTCTGCTCTCCTGGCAGGGCAGATCCCTGGGTTTTCAGAGCAGAATGGAGCCTGGAGCAGGGGATGCTCAGTGGCTCCACAGGCAGAGTTCTGGAGAGTGCCAGGAGAAGAGTTCTTGTCTAAAAGAGGAGAGATTGAGATATAAGGAGGGGTTTTATTACATGAGGGTGGGCAGGCCCTGGCACAGGTGCCCAGAGCAGCTGGGGCTGCCCCTGGATCCCTGGCAGTGCCCAAGGCCAGGCTGGACAGGGTTTGGAGCAGCCTGGGACAGTGGAATGGGTCCCTGGGACAGGGGAAGGTGTCCCTGCCATGGCAGGGGTGGCACTGGATGAGCTTTAATGTCCCTTCCAACCCAAACCATTCCACGGTTCTGTCATTACTGTTCCCTCCTTCATTTGTGCCTCCTCTTCCCTGCCAGAGTCTTCTCCAGGCAGAACCTTTCAGACCATGGAAAAGAAGGGTTTGGGATCCCCTGATCAGACAAACCCTGCTTGATTCTGGCCTGGGATGCTCCTGAAGCCCCAATGTCACCCTGTGCCCAGTGTGACATGGGGAGGAGACACTTCACCCCCAAAGATCTCGGTGCAGGGGGACCCTTGTGGGGTCACAGGTTTATTGTCAGATATTTCACAGCCATCTGCTATTTCCATGCCTTTCCCGAATCCCAGCAGAGCCTCTCCACTGGGGTGATGGGAATTTCTGCAAGCAGGCAATTCTCACTCCTTTGGGTGAGCTGCTCATGGAGCTCAGCATCTCCCAGCTCTGTGGGGAGCTCCTCCATCCCTGCCCATCCCTCAACCTCAGCTGGAGCTGAGCCTCCTCAGCCCTTCCACAAACGCCTTTCTCCATCATTTGGTGGCCTCCACGGTCCTGCTGCCTCTTCAGGGTCTGTTTTCTGTGGCAGCAGCTCTCTGCTGAGAGAAGAATTCAAGTTCTGGGTGCAGCAAGTGAAATTCTGGGGAATTACAACCATTCCTGGGACAGCCCCAGGTGTGCTCTGGGCTCAGCTGAGCTGCAGGATGGAGCAAACAAAGAGCAGAGCTGCTGCAAGGGAGGAACAGGCTCAGAGCTGCCCCCATCCCTCAAAGGGGGCTGTCACCATCACCTCTGCTTGGCTTGCCAGGCAAATCCAGCAGGAACTCACACAGGACTCACCTAGCAGAGTTTTGGGGTTGGTGAGCCCTGATTGTACCACTGGGAATCTGAAACTCACAGAACAACACAACTTTCCCAGGCATTGTGCTGAGGAAGGCTGTGAGACCACAGAGAATGAGAAACAATTCTTATTTTAACCTGCTGCGCCTGATGTTGTGAACACGTGCAATGTGTTATGGAGATCTGTTTACTGAAGAGTGGTTTCTTAATTAGCCAATGGTGATGGCACTTTAATTAAAGGACCAATCAATTCCACCTGTATCAGAACTGTCTATAAAAGCAATGGGTTTCTTATTAAAAATTATTGATCAGCCTTGTGTGAATCACGGAGTTCATGCTAATTATTGCCAGCTAGGGGATGTGTTATAACAGCAGCTCTCTTTGTTATTCATTGTCTGCGCATTTTCTTTGCTCCTTTTTCCCCCCCTCAGGAAGGAAAAGCTTTGAACAGGGTGCTGACTAAAAAATTCTGCCTCTTGTGCCTGCCTTGTTTTGATGCTGCTGCAGCAGAGGATCAAAAGGGAACACGGTTTCCTCTGGAAGATGACAGCAGCCAGGCTGAGGGAGCACGGACATGCCTCGGAGGAGCTGTAAACATCCCTGTCAGCCCTCGGGGAACAAAGGGGCTCCGGGAGGATCTCAGCTCTGCTGGCTGCTGCCCGCAGGGATGGGGCTCCAGGAAATGGGGAGCAGCTGAGGAGCCCCAGGCCTGACCCCACTGCACAGGGAACGTCCCCAGGGCAGCACCTGCCCGGCGGCCAAACCTCAGCAAGGTCCAGGCTCACCACAGACACTGCTGGAAACACGCAGGCATTAAACAAGAGATCAATCCCTGACCCACTGCTGCTGCTGGATGCCTCAGAGATTAGGAACACTGGTCAAAAAATTAATATTTGCTCAGTAAATTAAAATTGATTTTTAAAATTAAATTAATTTTTAAATTAATTTAATTTCAAATTTAATTTTTTAATTTTTAAAATTAATTTAATTGAAAATTTCAAATTTTTATTTTTTAAAATTAATTTCAAATTTAATTTTTAATTTTTCAAATTAATTTAATTGAAAATTTAAAATTCGCTCAGGTGATTTTTCTTTCGCAGTGTTCAGCACCTTCAAATCACCTGTTGGAGGGTTTTTTTCTTAGGAAGTTTTTTACATTTTAAAGCAGCACAACATGCTTATTTTTTCCACCAGGCATAAGTAAAAGATCAATTCCTGACTCACTGCTGCTGCTGGATGCCTCAGAGATTAGGAAAACTGGTCAAAAATTAATATTTGCTCAGTAAATTAAAATTAAATTTCTAAAATTAAATTAATTTAATTTTTAAAATGAATTTAATTTAAAATACATTCTTATTTTAAAATTAATTTAATTTCAAATTTCAACTTTTTAATTTTTAAAATTAATTTAATTTAAAATTCGCTCAGGTGATTTTTCTTTTGCAGTATTCAGCGCCTTCAAATCACCTGTTGCAGGGTATTTTTCTTAGGAAGTTTTTTACATTTTAAAGCAGCACAACATGCTTATTTCTTCCACCCACCTCTTTGCAATTTTTATTTCCACTGCTCTATTTTCCTGCAGAATTTTGCCAGCACTGGCAGACTGGCAGAGCTGCGCAGTTTCAAAGCTCTCTTGTCACTCTGCCACCACAAAACAGCCAGAATTTGGAAAAGGCAAAAGAAGGAGAAAATATGGAAATAGTCCCTGCTAGCAGAGTAAATGGGGGATGAAAAGATTAAAAAAAAATAAAAATGCAGCTTCAAAGAAATGTAGAATTAAAAATAAATCTACCAGTCCTGCTCATTTTGGGGGAAGTTTTGCACTGCAAAATCTGGTTTGCAGCCTCAGGAATGTTCTCCAGCAGATCAGAGCCCTGTGCAGCTCCCTGCAGGCCCTTTAGCTGGGTTCCTCTGCAGGTTTGGGAAAAGGAAAAATGTGGGGTTGTCCTGTTCAGGTACACTGAAACCATCCCCTTATAAAAGAATCACAAAGCATTTGTATTCATTTTAAAAATTATTATTTCTATTATTTCTATTATTTCTATTATTATTTCTATTATTTTATAATATAACTATAAAATAATAATAATAAAGAGCCCTTTTGGGTGTAAAATCCCCCTGTAGAGCCCTCCCTGTTCACCCACCCCTAGGAACAGGGGAAATTGTGGTGAGAGCAGCAGATCGTGCTCCTTCTGCAAGGGGCTCTCTCCTATTTTATTTGAAATTAAAACAATGCTTAACCTTGCTAATTTGTCACTCGGGCTGGTGAGAAAAGAGGCTGGGGAGCAGCTGGCTTGCTCCAGTGGGAAATGGAATAAATCTGATCTGGATCAAGGGGTGTTACTCACAGAGCAGAGCCATGGAGTGTGTGGTGTGTGGTTATTGTTAACCAAGGGCAGAGCTCCTGAAAGGAGGTGGCAGGAATTCTGTGCAGGGGCTGCTGTGCAGCTGTTGCCCTGGCAAAGGAGGAAACTGCTCCAGAGGAATGAATGGGGAGCATTTCCCAGTTCTGGATGAGAAATAAACCCTGCACAGGCAGCAGCACCAACGGGGAGACGCAGTCAGGGCAGAAAAGCACAGACACATCTCCAGAGTGAGAGAAAGCAAAGAAACTCCAGCTCCTAGGATATTTGCAAAGCTTCAAATCCATGGGAACTCTCTCCATCCTTGCTGGTGCTGCAGTCCCCACCAGGAGCAGATTTTCTGGAGCACTGAGGAGCAGCACCACAGAGAGAGAGGGACAGGAGGAGCTGCGGGAGCTGGGGAGGTGGGAGAGCCTGGCCAGAGCTTGGGAAGGGACCCCAGGGGCAGGGCCTCAGCCAGCCCAGCCTAGCAAAGCCCAGCCTTTAAAAGCCCAGGAGCAGGGCCTCAGCCAGGCCAGGTCAGCCAAGCCCAGCTCAGCCAGCCCAGCTCAGCCAGCCCAGCTCCCATCCCTGCAGGAAGGGCTCAGCCAGCTGGGCAGGCAGCTGCTGCCATCTGGGATGCCCTGGCACATCCTGCTGCCCCTCCTGCCCAGGCTGTGTCCTGCCTGCCAGCCTGGGCTCCTGCCCTGCTCAGCCCAGGGTTCCCAAAAAGGCACCAAGCCCCTGTGGGAACCGAGCCCCTCTGACTCTGCCACAGCTCAGGGGAACCATTCCCACCCCAGGCAAGCAGATGTTTGTTCCTGAAGAGCCTTCTGGTCACAAACGTTTATCCTGTCTCCTATCTGGCCCTTTCACATGCTCAGTTTTGCCAGCACAGCTCCTCAGGGTGCTCATGACTCCTTTTTTTTCCTTGAACATGCTGTGAGCAGCCTGGAGGCAGCCAGGGCTGGGGAGGGGGAGCTGAGATCAGCACCTTTCCCCTCCTGTGACCTTGGAGGTCTCATTGCACCTCTGTGTGTGTGTCGGAACTCAGCACATCCCTCCGGGTGTCCAGAGGTGCCAAGGACCCCCCCAGAGGGCTCAGAGACCCTGGCACAGCCCAGAGCACCTGGGGATTTGATTTTGACCCCTGGAGCAAGTTACCAGCTTTGTATGAGGACGTGAAAGCCACACAGGTTTGAATGGTGTAATAACAAAAATATTCACAGGGTGAAAATATAGATTTTAGGATTTTTGGTGTGGGGGTTATGGGGACAAGATGGAGGAACTTGGGCATGTCCAGCCTTTCTTCTTCTTCTTGTTCTCCATTTTCTGCAGTGATGTTGGCACTTTGGGATTCGTTTAGAGTAGAAGTGCACTGTCCAACATAGGTGATGGGTATTGGGAATTAAGTGTAAATATGTTATACATAGTGTGTAGTACAAAAAGACAACACCACCTTGGGGGTGGTCAGAGTGCCTGTGGCTGCCCTGCTGAGCAGGTCTTGGCTGGGCAGAAAGAAAATTTTATAGATAAGAATTAATAAACAACCTCAAGACCGACAAGTGAAGAGTCCAGACTCGTTCTTCAGCTGCGTGGGCCGAAGCAGAGACACCCTGCACATCTCAGGGCAGCGATTATCAACAGCAACCTGAGATGTGTGCCCAGGTCCTGGCAGGGAGCAGGCAGGGGAAGAAATGCAGGATTTGTCTGTCCAGCTGCTGGAAGTGCTGCAGGGAGGGCTGAGCTGTGGGACAAGCCAGACGGCAAATGGAGGGTTCACCTTTCCTCTGCTGCTCTGGGCAAGGGTTCTGTTCCTGAGCTGCTCAGGTCAGCAGGAAAGGGCAGGAGAGCCTCTCTGCAGCTGCAGCAAACCCTGATCCCCTGTGCTCTGCACCAGCCCCAGCCTGTGCTGAGCACACACTGGCAGCAGCTCTTCCTCCCTGGAAGGAAGAAGGCACGAGCAGAGTCCAGAGCTGCGTGGAAACGACAGCAGAACTCTCTGAACTCTCATTTGGGAGCTCATTTACTTTCTGCTGATGCTGCAGCAGAACCCCCCTCCCACAGGCAGGGGCTTCAGCTCTGTCAGGCTCAGTGACCTCTTATGGTTCAGAGAAACATAAATATTGAATAAAACATGGCTCAGAGCCTGGGCTGGGGAGGCACACAGCAGCCTGGAAATGAACTCGGTGTGTGTGTGATCCTCAAGGCCCAGGGCAGTGATCCTGAGGCCAGGACTTGGTGGGGCACAGAAAATGGGAAAATCAAACCACAGGGAACAGGAGAAGAGAACAAAATGTTTGTGCAGCAGTACCAGGTGTGAATAAACACCTCCTCATGGCTCTGCAGCACACAGAGAGCAGGTGGATTGCCTGCTCCATGTGCACTGCCAAGATTATTTGCATTTCTCTGTCTTCTAGGAAATGCTGTCATTTTGCTGGTTATCTCTTCCTAGAAAAACACCTCATTTACTGTCTGAAGAGCTCTGAAATTACCCTGCTCCCCAAAGAACGAGCTCTTGCTGCCACATCCACCTCAGCTGCCACTCTTGGGGCTGGAAGGTTTCGTTTTCTGCCTCAGCTTCAGCGGGGGAGCCAAGGCCAAAGCTGGAGCACTTCTGGAATTGATCTGCACAGTACCTGGGATGTGTGGATGGAATGGAATCATGGAATCCCAGCACCCTGGAATCATGGGATCATGGAATGGTTTGGGTTGGAAGGGACCTTAAAGCTCCAATCCAGCTCCAACCCCCCCCCACCATGGGCAGGAAGTTCCACTGGAACACCCAGAAAAACGGTGGAACTTTCTGCAGTGAATCCCTGGCAGCTCTCAGCCAGCCCAGCCCAGTCTGGCACTGCAGCCCAGAGGCTCAGGTGTGCCCAGCCTGGCCCTGAGCTCCAGATGTGCCCTCTGAGCTCCAGATGTGCCCTCTGAGCTCCAGATGTGCCCCCTGAACAGCTGGGCTGTGCAGCCCCTGTGCACAGCCTCCCCTCCAGTCCAGGCTGGGGCTCAGGTGGCTGCACAGGAACCTGCCAGCATTCCTCCCCACCTCACTGCTGCTCACACCTGGGCTCAGGTGGCTGCAAAGGAACCTGCATTCCTGTCCCCCTCTCTGCTGCTCACACCTGGGTATTCCCCCTTGCCTGGTGAGTAATGTCCCTCCAAAGTGACCCTGACAGATCACAGGAGCCAGCAGAGCAGAGCATCAGCTCAGGGCAGTGGGGGGTGGAAATGCAGAGCTTCATTAAGCAGTAATCAAGTAGAGAGCTCAGCAGAAGCTGGTGATGGCAGCAGGCTCCCAGGGCAGGCTGGGTGGGTGCTGAGTCTGTCCCAAACCTTTCCCCGCAGACTGAGGGACCCCAGAGCAGCTCCTGTTGTGGTGATGTGGGTCCCAGGATGAGGTGAGAGATGAGAATCTGACTCCAAGTTCTCAGAAGGCTGTGGCCTGTTAAAGTCAGGCCTGCTCCCAATCTTTGATAATTGGCCCAGCTTAGGGGTAAGATTGCTTTCTACAGTATCTTTATTTTCTTGTATTCTATCTCCCTACAATACTGTACTTACTAAGAAACTCATCCCCTCACAGTCTGATACAGCTTTGGCCTAACTGGTCAATCCATCCCAATATCATCCAGTGTTGACCTAATTGGTTCATCCAGCTTTGACCTAACTGGTCAATCCATCCAATCACCATCCAGTGGCCAATGAAGAAATCACCCTTTGGCTAACAAATCTCCATAACACATTCCACATGTGCACAACGACAGGGGCAGCAAGTGGGGACGAGAATTGGGTTGGACTTGATGATCTTAAAGGTCTCTTCCAACCTAGAAATTCTGTGATTCTGTGAATTGTTTCTCATTCTTTTCTCTGAACTTTGTCACAGCTTCCCAGGGAAATCCTGGGAGAGAGCAGAGAGGATTTCTCTCTCTGTACAGAGGATGTGTGATTGCCACAGCAGATGGACCCAGGGTGCTCCTGGAGGATTCAAAGCCCATCCAGAGCCCTTGGGTGCTTTCCCCTCCTCAGGGTGGAGAATCCTCGATTACCAGGGTGTGACTGATTGATCTGCAAAGGAATCAACCAGCCCTTGGCTGTTGGCTGGTGTCTCAGTGAATCCCAGGCTGGATTTTCTGCTCACCCATATCCCCACAGTGACACGGGGACAGCTGTGGCAGGTCCCACCTCCAGCGCAGGTTCGAGGGATGCCGTGACACATTTCTGCTGTGTTTTCCCCTGCTGTGACTCCTGTCACACAGCATTAACTCCCTGCAAGTCCTCAGCTGCGTGTTGTGTCTGAAAGGGGAGCGAGAGAGGAACATCAGCTCTGGCAAGATCCTTGGGAAATCGTCACAAGATAGGCCAGGAAATATTTCGAGGAACAACTTGCTAACTGTACAAGAAATACCAACAAATCCTCCTGAAGCACAGCAGCAGCAGCAGGAACGCTGCCAGAGAGGCTCCAAGGCCACTGAATGAGTCAGACAAGGAAGGAAAAGCTCAAGGAAGATAAGGCTGGAGCAGAAAATCCAGATGGGTTCTTCACATTGATGTTTGCTGGGGAGGAACTGAGGAGAATTCTGCCAGTGGAACTTTTCTTTGTGGGTTAAGTATTGGAGGAACTGTCTCAAATTAATGGAATGAGCACTTTGAAATCCTCGCTGGGGTTTGGAAGTGGCAGGCTCAGGGATAAATATGATAAAAGTAACGGATTGGGCATGGCATTTATCAGGGCAAGGGCTGCCTTGCACACCCATTAGTGCTCTTTAAAGGAGGAGCTGAGCTTTTGCAGGAGGGTGATTTGATTGAAGCAATGGATTATCCGAAAAATTAGAGCAGAATCAGGTGCAGAGCTGGAAAACCAGAGGGAGCAGCAAGGAGAATGCTCCAAAGTGCACTGTGATCTCCACAGGGGGAAGTGGAACTGAAGGGAACTGTTCCATCAGGAAAAATATCCTGGGAGATACAATAACAGTCCTGAAGACTCTAAGTGGCACCAAAAGGATAAAAAGGACATTAATAGCCTGGTTTTTATAACCCCAAGCCAAGAAGGAATAATTTGAAACACAGCAAGTTAGGGGGAAAAGAAAAAGGTGTATTTCCCATTCAGCTTCTAATTAATTAAAGAGTGGAACTGTTTGCTGTGAAATGTTGTGAGTTCTGAAATGATGCATGGATTCATGAAGCAATTAAAAACTTGTTAAAGAGTAATTTCTAACCTCTTGTTCAAAACCTGCCTGAATTACAGACTGACAGCAAAGAGGGGGACAAGGGAAGGACTTGGCTCAGGAACTCTGGGGTTCCTTCCCTCCCTCCCCATTATTTACCCAGGATTTCAGAAGCCATTTCCCCTGACCAAATCCATCTGCAAATCTCCATTTGCAGCCCCAGTATTTCCTAAAACCCCCACTGTCAGCAGCAAATTTCCCAGCAGTGTCCAGCTCTTCTTCCAGGTTGTGTAAAACCAGCTTTGTGGAATCAGGGATGGACAGGGGACCAACCTCAGATTTCATTAAGCTGAGGTGGAAATGAGGATTTGGCACCTCAGACAGGTTCCCTGGGGAAAAGGGGAATCATTTCTCACCCACCCTGTCACCAGGAAATCCCTACAAAGCCAGAAAAAGAGGCAGAATTCAGAGCTGGGATAAGAATGTGCAGATTTGGGGATATCAGGGGCAAGAGACAAGGGGGTCCTTCCCCTTTGCACCCCCAGGCTCCATCAGTGCTGCTCTGCCAGCCTGGCTTTGGCAGGCTTTGGGAACTGTTATTTCACATCCAAAAACTTAATTTGCTGCGTTTCATGTGTGTGAGGGTGGAAGGCTTCATTAAAAGCAATCTCTGGTCCAAAGGCTTTGAAACGAGCCGTGGGTGGGATGTGCCAGGAGTCACTCCCTGCCCTTTGTTGGCGGCTCTGCGTTGTGACAGGGACAATTCACCAGCAGGATTATGAAAACCCCTCCAGGAACATCTCATCAGGGGAGGTTTTAGAGATCTGGAAAGCTCAAAAAGCAGAGCAGAGTGAGAACTGGGAGTTTTTTTCCCCGGGGAAATTTCTAAGTGAGACAAAATTGTCATTTGCTCTGCATTTGAGTTTCCAGGCAGCAGCTTGAAACCAGCCCAGGGTTTTCCCTTTTTTGCCAGCTCTGTTTTCAAACAGAAAAGTTCCATTTCTGCGTTGCCTCCTCTGTGTTTCCCTCTGTGAGAAAACCACGGAGGCAACAGAAAAACAGGGAGAGCAGCTGAAGAAATAAAGAAATAATAACGTTTTCCCTCATGAAAAGGAAACTTCCCAATAAATCCCTTCTGCACTGTGGAGAGCCTGTTGCTCTCTCCCTGCAATAAATATTTCTTCACATTGTCATGGGTATAGAAAGTCGAGGCAAACACTCTCATTTTCCAGTTGAAAAAAACCCTAGATTTCTCCAGTTTAGGATTTGGAGAAAAAGAGAAAACTAAAGAAATATTTTGCTTGGTTTCTTCCCACCAGCGTTCTCACATTGAAATACATAGAATGGAAATTTTCATTCGTCACAGTTTCTGGAGAAATTGTTTTATAATAAATCTCCCAGACCTGAGCAATGACAACAAACCCCCAGGAGTCATTTCACACAAATAAAATCTCATGTGTGCAAGGAGCTGGGGTGGCAGCACCAGAGGATGTCTTTGAAAACAAAACCAAACCCAACAAAGCACAGGAAAGTGCTGAGCTCTTGCTGCTGATGTTGGAGCCCAGGAGAGCTGTGTCCCACGGCCAGCACTGTCACAGCACTGCCTGAGGTGCCCAGCTGGTGAAGCATGAATTCAGCTGGAACAAAGGGAGCTGCTGAGGGCTGGGAAAGAAATTCTTGGCTACCCTGGTGTTTGGGGAGGGGGATTTGCTCTGCTGGGGTCCCCGTGCCAGGTCAGGGAGTCGCCTCTGAGCTTTGGGTCAGGCTCCCCCATCTGAGCAAGGACTGAGGTCGGAGCTGAGCCCAGCCCCTGCCAGTGCAGAGCCCTGTGGTATTGTCAGGGTCCCCAGGACGAAGGAGGAATTGAGAATCTGACTCCATGTTCTTAGAAGGCTAATTTATTATTTTATTAATATTATTATTTTATAAACAAATTTATTATTTATTATTTTATGATATTGTATTATATTATAGAAAAGAATATAATGCTATTCTAATACATTGCTATACTAAAACAATACTAAAGAATAGAGAAAGGATACTTACAGAAGGCTTAACCAGATACTGATTAAAAACTTGTGACTGACTCCTCAGAGTCCTGACACAGCCTGACTGTGATTGGTCATTAAGTAAAAACAATTCACATGTTGGACAAACAATCTCCAAACACATTCCAAAGCAGCAAAACACAGGAGAAGCAATCAGATAATTCTTGTTCTCATTTTTCTCTGAGGCTTCTCAGCTTCCCAGGAGAAGAAATCCTGGCAAAGGGATTTTTCAGAAAAAGGGATTTTTTCAGTGACAGACCCCAGCAGCAGCAGATCATCTGCTGTGAGCTCCTTGGAGGCGAGGAGAGGCTGAGAATTCCCCGGGCTGGAATTTCCCTGCCAGAGGGAGGAACTGCAGCTCCAGCTCTGTGGAAAATCCGCCCTCCCCGTGCCCACCTCTCCCTGAATGTGAGAGTGATGAGGACAATAAACTGCATTGCTCGATGATCCCGCAGAGGAGCTGCTGTCCTTCCAGCCCCCGGTCAATCCCGCAGCCCCCGCGTCGCCTGGATTAGCACAGTGGGCATTGCACTCGCTGGGAAGAGGATTAGGGAAGCACAGGAGGCGGAGGGGCAGCTTTTATTTAATCTAATGGTTGTTCTACCCGATTTCCCGCAGGCTCTTTTGATTTGCAGCGAGCAGGTGAGGGAGATCAGCTGGGTTTTTAAAGGCTTGCTGACACAACTGCTGATAAATAAAGATGAGCTTCTACCAGCGAGTATTCTCTGGGAAACAAAAGATTTGTACCTTGGGATCTTCTGGCCAGGGGCACGGGAGAGGGGAGAGTGTGGCAGGTAGGAATTAACATGCAGAGCCTGGAACTGAATATTTCCAACCATAATAACCAACAGGAAAAATGTGGAGAGCAGCAGAAAATCGGTTTAAAATGCAGATCCAGAAAGGATGGAGCCCTGACTCCAGGGTTGATGTCCCCTGGGGACACAGGGCTGTTGGTGGCTTGTCCTGTGTCACCAGGGGAGCCCCAGGAGGGTTCTGCTGCAGAGGGACACAGGATCAGCTTGCCAACATCACTGGCTCCTTTGGGATGCTCCCAGCAGCACAAGGAGAGGCTGGCAGGAGCACCTGGGGGAGAATTCCACCGTGGCTATGAGGTGACCATGCCCAGTGCAGGTCTGGGCATCTCAGGGGCATCACCTGCCCAGGGCTGTGCACCCTGGGCTTTGGGTAACCTTGCCAACCTGGGCTTTGGGTAACCCTGCTCTGGGCTTTGGGGGCTAAATTCCCATTTCTCCATCACTGGGAAGTGATGCCCAGACAGAACTGCTGCTCAAGGGGCAATGCCAAGGGGGAATCCCAAGGGAGAGTTCCAAGGGGCAATGCCAAGGGGTAATTCCAAGGCGAACTGTGGTGAGCACCTGGCTGGTTCCCCCTCAGGGGGAGTGATCCAGTGGGATTCAGCGCTGAACACTGACTGGGAGAATTCCTCTGCTCCAGGCTGGTCCCTGGCCAGGCTTTCACCTTCCCCCAAAGGCTGCTGTGCCCTTCTCCCAGAACTGGCTCTGTTGGTCACCTCCCCTCCAAGGGTGATGGTCCTGGAGGGCTCTGGCAGGGCCATTTCCATGGAAGGGCACAGGTCCTTGGGAAGCTGTCAGGCCAGGCAGGAAGGGTCTGGCTGTGTCTGCCATGGGACTCACACTGGTGGTGCCTTCAGTTTTAGTGTTTATATTTTTTAAATTCTGTGCTGCCTAGTGTGCAGTTCTGAGCTTCATGTTAAGTGTTGGTGAGCTCTGTGCACAGAGCAGGGAGACAAAACAATTCCTGCTCCAGCTGGGCACCAAGGACAAATGATCCAAATCTCAGCCCAGGAGCACAAACACTGTGGGCTGGAGAGAGAAAAACAAGCAGGGTGGGACTGCAGGGGCTAAAGCTGGAATGGGACAATGAACTGCAAAGTGCAAATGGAGCAGAACTGATCCCAGTGACAGACCCCGTGCCCGGCCGTGCATTTTGGGGCCGTTTTGGTTCATCTTGGGTGCAGCCCTGGCTGGGCTCTTGTGCTGCCCAAGGTGGATCCATGGAGGAGATGCTTGGAATAAATCCCTGCTTTATTCTGGAACTCTGCCCAGCCTCTGCTCCAGCTCAGCCTCTCAGGGCAGCCCTGGGCACACGGCTGACAGGTGTGATGACACAAAGCCACTGTCTGTCCCCTCTGCTGTGAGCAATGCACAGAGAAGGGTCTGGAGCAGGAATGTGGGGATTGTCTCACATTTGGAAGCCCCAGCTCACGACAGAGGCTGCTCAAAGCTCATTGAGCAGCACCTCTGAGCCCCCTCATTGCATTCCCCAGCCTCCCAGTGATCACCAGTGCCCTGTCACTGCAGGACAGCAGCGAGTGGAACCAGGGATTCCCATCCAGGGGCCTCAGGCACAGCTGAGCTGGGAGCCCCAGGGCAGCCATGGATTCAACTGCTGTGGCACCCCAGGATGCGCTTTGTAATTACAACTCTGCCTTGGAGTGTCCTTCAAGGGCCAAGGGAACAATTTCTGATTTATGAAATAATATCTTTGCCTTTTCTAAAGTAAATATTTGGTGCCTGCTAAGGTTAACTCTGATTCATATCCTGCTGCAGGGTGAGTTCTGTAATAATGTCCCTGTGTTTGTGATATCAGACACCAGCTTTGCTATAAACGATGGCGTTCAAGTACCAACCAGTGTTGCAGTGGAGAATCCCAGAGGAGAGGAGCCAGGGAAGTGGCTCCTGTTTATTACTGTGGAACATTAGCAGCAGCTGGGTTAGGTCACCTAAAGACTTCTGTGCTGGATGGTTTCTATCTGGCCATAACTTTCCAAAGCGCTGCAATTTTCTGCTTGTCATCACTGTTTCTTTATGTGTGATCCTGCCTGATTCATTTCTTTTTTCTCAGAGAGAATTTCTTAGGAGAAAACTCCTGCATCCCCTTGGATAAACCAGGTGTGATTGACCTTCCCTGGTCAGCAGAGCTCTGCTGTCCCACACAGGGTCATTTGCCTGCTCCCAGGAATTCCAGGATCAGTCCAGGATGTCCCTCCCAGCCCATCAATCCAGGCTGTCCCACCCTGTCCCCAGCCCAGAGCACTCAGTGCCACCTCCAGGTGACACCTTCAGGGATGGGCACTCCAACCCTCCCTGGGCATTTCCAAGGCCTGAGCTCCCTTTCCATGGGGAAATTCCTGCTGTGCCCACCCTGAGCCTGCCCTGGCCCAGCCTGAGGCCGTTCCCTCTGCTCCTGTCCCTGTTCCCTGGAGCAGAGCCCAGCCTGGGGCTGTCCCCTCCTGGCAGGAGCTGTGCAGAGCCAGAATTTCCCCCTGATCCCCCTTTTCTCCAGGCTGAGCCCCTTCCCAGCTCCCTCAGCTGCTCCTGGGGCTCCATTCCCTTCCCTGGCCATGCTCCAGCCCCTCCATGTCCTTCCTGTCCTGAGCTGTCCCCAGCACTGGAGGTGCCTCAGCCACTCCTCGTGTGGCCCCTCCAGACCCTTCCCCACCTCTGTGCCCCTCCTTTGGACACCTCATCCTCCTTTGGTGTCACCAATTTGTTCATCTGTCCCAGCACCCCAGAGCAGTGAGGTCCTGGCAGGGCTGAGGGACAATAAATGCTGGAACAGGATGGACTGGAATGACAGCAGGGGAATCATCCCAGGTGTGTGCCTGGGAGTCCCACAGAGCCTGGGCTCCCTCATGGACACCTGCACGATGGGAAAAGCTTGGGCTGCTTGCTGCTGCTCCCACATTCCTCATCCTTTTGATTTTTATGTGCCAACTCCTACATCTTTTCCTTATTTGAAATATTATTTATTTGATAGATTTTATTTGAAATATCTCCAGTTTTGAGCTCATTCTGGGAAGAAAAGGCTTAAGCAGGGTTGGATCAGAGGAAGCAGGAGCCTGGTGGCTGCTGAACAGAAGTGAATTCCTTCTGGCTCTGCCTGCAGTACAACAATGTCCAGCTCTGTGGCCATGTCCCTCCTCAGGTGACCCCAAAGTGCTCCCCAGCCACTGTCAGGGGTAGAAGAACCCTCTCTAACTTAATTTTAAATGCATCATTCTTCTAAATTTCCAATGGCAACCCCAACCTGCTTCTTATTTTTCATGTCTGGGCTCAGCCCAGAGCAGAGTGCTTTGTCTCCATGAGGGAGTGTGGAATTGGACAGGGTATTTTTGAATTATGGGGATCTGGGAAAACATTCTGCATTTCACTTCCTTGGGAGCCTGCAGTGAAGCTTTGATGCTGCTGTTGCTTATTTATCAGGAGAATGCCTGGGAGCAGAGAGCCCAACTTGTAGTCACTTATCTTCAGGAATAACTCACACCCAGGATGGCTTTGCCCTCTTCAAATTGATGGACTTGGTGCTGGCTGAGAGGATCCAGGCAAAGAGCTGGGAATGCAAACAGACACAGGCTGGATGAACATCTGGCTGAGCTGCTCCCTGGGACTGAGATCATTGACAGCCTGGCCTCTCTCCCCATTTGCATCCTGGGGAAGCCTTGAATCCATGTGCCTGGGACAGAGGATTGAGATGGCTTCAGAACTGGGGGCTAGAGAAGCCTGCTGGTCCAGGCTGTGTGACACTCATCCATTGAGGGTTCCAGCATCTCCTGGAGGAGGGGATGAGCTGCAGCCCTGAAGAGAGGGTGGAGAAGGCTGGAATGTGGAATGGATAGGAAAAAGAAAGGAGAACACAGTCTAAAATGTTGACCTTGCTAGGAAAGTCACACAATTGTTTTCAAGAAATGAAATAATTGTGGAGGCTCATTTTTCTCTTCTCTCATCCTGCTAAAGCTGAGCTTCCACGTGGCCCTGCTGCTGTGAGAGCCACAAAGGCCTGGTTTGTGCCCTGGGGACTGTGAAGTGCTCAGGCTGCTCTTCCCCAGCAGCTGTGAGCTCAAAGGATCATCCCCAAACCACAGGGCTCCTGAGGAGAGCTCTGCTCCAGCAGGAATGATGGAGCAGAAGGAGCTGTGCTCCTGGCCACTCTCACAGTGACAGCCACCAGGGGCTGAGTGCCAGTGTCCCCTTTCTTGGAGAGGGACATTCTGGGGATGAAAAAACCCAGAGTATGTTGTCTTTGCTGGGAATGTCCCAACAAAGGCAGGAATGGTGAATCTGAGTCCATGTTCTCAGAAGGATAATTTATTACTTTATGAGACTATATTATATTAAAGATACTATATATTATGATATTAAATTATATATTATACTATACTAAATTATATTATTATACTATACTATATACCATATTATAATAAACTATATATTTTTATACTATACTAAAGAATACAGAAAGGACACTTACTGAATGCTAAAAAGATAATAATGAAAACTCCTGGCCCTTTCCAGAGTCCCGACACAGCTCAGCCCTAATTGGCCAAAGAGTGAAAACAACTCACAGCAGAATCCAATGGAACAATCACCTGTGGGTAAACAATCTCCCAACACGTTCCACAGGAGCACAACACAGGAGAAGCAAATGAGATAAGAATTGTTTTCCTTTTCTCTGAGGCTCCTGAGCCTCCCAGGAGAACAATCCTGGCTGAAGGGATTTTTCAGAGTGTGTGAATGCCCCAGCTGCCCGGGCTCAGCTGGTGCCACCTCGCTGCAGAGAAGGATGGCTTCAATGTCAGCCCTGGAATGGGACTCACTGGGGCACTTTTTGTCTTTTTATCTTTTTCCAAAGGAAAAAAAAAAAGCCAAGCAGAAATTCAGCTTTGTGCTCTGTCAGGAGGAGAGGGATGGGATGAAAGGTAATTGGATCCTGTTGCTTCCTAAACAGCTAAATATTTACATATAGGCTGGGCTATTAATCAGGGCCCATATGGCAGCAGAGCTTTGTGAGCACTCCTGGGAGAGCTGCTGGGAGCAGTGTGTTTGTCTCCCAAATGCCTCCCTGACAGCTCCACTTTCATCACAATCAGCTGTGACACCATAATTACAGATTTGGGGAGCTTTGCAGCCTGCCCCTGATGGATTGTTTGATACACACAATTTCCAAGATAGATGTTCTTATTTAAATCAGCTCCTTCGCCAGGGAGGGGTGGCACAGGGAGCAAACGGGAGTTCTGTGCCAGTGGCCAGGGCTGCCTTGGAGTGGCCTCCTGAAACAGAGGCTAGACAAAATTAGGAGAATAAAACCAGGTATTTATTGAATACCTTGCTGCTGACACCACCACTGACTCCTTCAGCTCTTCCCAGGCCTTGCTGGGGTTTGTTTCCCTGGAAAGCCATGTGTGAAGAGGAGAAGGGAAAATTTCCTTATATTTATTTTAATTTTATTTATTTTCATTTTATATTTATTTTATTTTTATTTGTTTTACATTTTATATTTTATTTTATTTTTATTTTAACTTATTTCATATTAAATTTTCTTTTATTTATTTTTCTTTTCTTTCCATTTATTTTAATTTTAATTTATTTTAAATTTTATTTATTTCATTTCATTTTATTCATTCATTTTATTTTTATTTACTTTGCATTTATACTAGCAATTATTTTTACATTTATTATATTAGTATTTTATTAATATATATTATTATCTAGGGTATTAGTATATCAGTATATTATTAGTATCTGCAATATTATTATATTGTAATATTTATAATTATTGTTTATAATATTTAGTATTGCATTTATGTATTTAGTATTATATCCATATATTTAGTATTATATTAAGATATTTATAGTATTTAGTATTATATCCATTTTTTTATCTGAGAAAGCTGAGCTTTCCAAACTTTTCTGCTTTTGCTGAGGTTACTTCTCTCCTCAGGCTGCTCCTGCCAGGCAAGAGCTTTTCCGTGTCCACACAGAACCTTGGATGCGTTGGGAACATTTTGAAGAATGTCCCCATTCTCCCATTGCTCCAGCCCCTCACTCCCACATCCCCAATTCCAGCAGCTCCTTTGGATTTCACCATCTCAGAGGACAGGAAAGGATGGCAATGAAATCCAAATAAATTCCTGGTTCCTCCACGGCTCTATCAGAACTGTTTGTAATTTGTCAGTCTGTAATTAGATGCTCAAGGAGCCCCTGGCTGTGCCCAGATGTGGAAATGGGTTTTCTCAAGTTCTCTGCAGGTGCAGCTGTGGATTGGGAGGAGAGAGTTTCACTCTCTGTAAATGCCAGAGATGCTCAGCAATGGCCTCTCAGTGTCAGCTTGCAATTGTGTGGGGGGCAGTTTGAAAACCTGAATTAATATTATCTGTAAGAAAATTATGTGTATGTGTGTGCTAAAGAGGATTTTTACCTTGATGCGTTAATCTGACGGAAGAAGAAATATTCACCACTTCCACTAAGGAACAGAATTTTATGGCAAATAGACATTCCCAGGCTGAACTTTGCAATAGGCTTTGGGCTCAATTTATCTTCTGGATGACAAAATTTAGCTTGTTTTGCTGTGAAAAGTCCAGGTGAGACAACAACAAAAATAGGGTTAGTTTTTTCTTTTTTTTTTTTTCTTTAGAAACCTCAAGACAAATATGATTTAGTGGTGGTGATATTTGCTCTTGACAGAGCTAATGCTTTGGTAGCCTTTCCCTTGACCCCTGTAGATGGCATAGCCAGGAATATTTAAAATGTGATTTATGATGTGCTCTGTGCCACTTTCTCAGATGGAGCTCAGAGATGGATTTGGAGAGAAAAATACCTCACAAAAAAAGGAAAAAAAAGCCTCACCGGAGGCCCTCAGCTGCCTGAGCCCCATCCTGAGCAGGGGAGGGATTTGTTCTTTGCTGTGAAGGAGGAGGACAGAATTTCCCAGGTAGGGGGGGAAAATGGGAACCCATTTTCAGCATCAAAGAAGGGCCAAGTTAAGAGAATCATAAACCCATGGAATTGTTTGGGTTGGGAGAAACCTTTGAGATTGTCCAGTCCTGCCATGGACCTGAGCCCTGGAGAGGTGTGATGAGTTGGGGATTGTTCAATTGGCACAGAATCCCAGAGGGCTTTAGATTTGGATTTGGATTTGGGTTTGGCTTTGGCTTTGGGTTTGGAGGGACCTCAGAGCCCATCCAGGGCCACCCCCCAGTGTCCCACAGCCCTGTCCAGCCTGGCCTTGGGCACTGCCAGGGCTGGGGAGGCACTGGAGGCACTGGGAGCAGGAAAAGCCATGAGTGAGAGGGCACCAGGGCAGAGCAGGAGCTCGGGGCTGTGCTTCAGAGTCCAGCAAAGATCTGCAGCTGCATTTCAGCTCCTGCCTTTGCCTCCTGGCCCCTGAGTGTTCTTGGACTCCCTGCCTGAGGCTCCTCTCCATAGAACAGGGGTGCCATCAATCTCTGACCGTGGTGCTGTGTCAGGAGGACAAACCCATTGATGATTACCAAGTGTTCAGGTAACTATGGCAACAGAAATTCTGCTTTTTGCATCTCACCAGAGGAGACACACGCAGAGCCCTGAAAGCTCCTCACTCCCCTGAGCTGACTCATCACTTCCAGCCCTTTTCCCCAGAATTATTCCAGGAAAAGTTGCTTCTCTGGGCTTGGAAGCAACAGAGTAAATTTTTTAAAAGCACCTTGCTTTATTGCTTGCTGGACAGATTATTCCCAACATCACAGCTTGGGCTTGGAAAGAGTCCATAATGTTTGATGGCAATAAAGCAGAGAGCTGAGGCACAGGATTTATGGCCATGAGCTAATGAAGTGCAGGGATGGATGTTCAGTGCAGCCCTGCTCCCTGCCCCTCTCCGCAGCTCTCAGTGTCCTTCCTTGCAGGGGGTTTGGATGATCCAGGAGCCCTGAGCCTCCCTGGCAATATCCAGCACTTTCATTTCATCAAAACAACTTCAGCCACTGCAAAAAAGGAGCCAAGATGGGGGAGAAATTGCTCCATGAGAAAACAGTAATGCCATGAAGGGGGAAAGCTTATCCAGACTCTGGGGGAATAGGGGTGGCTGTTATTCGTTATACTGGTGAAAATTGGAGCACTGCAAGGAGAGGCTGAGCAGCTCTACTCACTCTGTGCGTGCCAGGATGGTGCTGCAGCTCCAAATCCAGGCCTGGGAGCTCTGCAGGGGATGGTGAACGTGGAGCAGGGCATGGGGAGTGTCCAGAGGAGCTCCTGGGAGCTTGACCAGGCTGAGCTGGGCACTGGCAATGCCATGCCTTGATTTTGGGAACCATCTGATCTCCACAACCATGGAGATCCCTGCCCATCCCTGGGGTTATCCCTGCCAGAAGGGAGTGGGTGGCATCTGAGGTCCCCAGGATGAGGTCAGATGAGAATTTGACTCCATGTTCTCAGAAGGCTGATTTATTATTAGATTAGATTAGATTAGATATTCTAACACTATACTAAAGAAAGAGAAAGGATACATCAGAAGACTGGAAAAGCATGATAATGAAAGTTCGTGACTGACTCCTCAGTTTGACACAGCTGATGGTGATTGGTCATTAATTAAAAACAATTCACATGTTTGGTAAACAATCTCCAGACCGCATTCCAGAGCAGCAAAATGTGGAGAAACTGAGGCTTCTCATCTTGCCCGGAGAAGAAATCCTGGCGGAGGGATTTTTTAGAAAATATCATGGTGACATTGGTGGAGGTGTCTGTGCCTGTCAGGAACCTCAGCAGGTGGAGATGGAAATCCCAGCTGGATCCCTTTTCCTGAGGAGGCCTCATTGTGTCCCAGCTTTTGTGTTTGGATGGAAAGCCTGGTGAGGTCTGAGTTGCTCCTGGGTGGGAGAGAGATCCCACCATGCCCAGCAGCACCCCTGGATAAGCATCGCCTTCCCAAAGCAGGAGGGGACAGAAGATGCCCTGACCCTGCCCTGTGCTCTGGGATGGCCCTGCTGGAGCAGGAAGGTGGCACCAGAGGGGACCTGCTGTGCTCCCTCCAGCCTGACCCATCCTGGGGTTTTCCCCGCTCACCTCTGGGCAGGGCTGTGCTGGGTTGTGTTGTGGTTTGCTTTGTTTGGTGTGTTCACTACATAAAAATCCGGGAAGCTGCAATCAGAGCAGTTAAACCTCCCTGTGAAGCTGCTCCTTGTTCCTTCCCCAGCTCCCCAGGAGCTCTCATTCCCAGTGGATCCCCTCTGGCAAGACCAAGGCGTTGGAAGCCAAGTGTGCTTCCCCTCTGGCCAAGGACACTTGTCCAGCAGCACCGCTTGGGGACACTGGGGTGGCACCTGGCCAGGGATGCAGCAGAGCTGAGGAAGGAGTGACCTTGGCTGCTGATTTGCCTCTCCATGGAGGGCAGGGCTGGCTCTGGAGCATCTCCTCCTTCTCTGGGGATGGAGGGAGCTGAGCTGAGCCTCGAAGTGCCTGAATTGCACCTTCCTCATGTATTCCTTCAAATTCCAGAGGGGTTTTACAGCCAGTGTGCCCTGAGCACCTTCCCATGTGCAAACACATTCTAAACAGCTAAAAAGTGCTTCAGAAATGTGGTTCAGCTCACTGCTGGTTGGCAGGAATGTTTGCATCAATGCAGAGGCAGATTCTTGGTGCTGTTTTCACTGAAACCCCCTTCAAGCCATAACCTACCTAAAAGCAGAGGCCAGGCAAAATCAAGGGAATAAAAAGCAGTTAATTTATTGAAGTGTCTTCAGGTACTACACCCAAAACGGACAATGGCTCACAGGTTTCACACTTTTATAAGTTTGGTCCATTTGCATATTGGGGGTGAATAATATAATATAATATAATATAATATAATATAATATAATATAATATAATATAATATAATATAATATAATATAATATAATATAATATAATATAATATAATATAATATAATATAATATAATATAATATAATGGCCTTCTAAGAACATGGGGTCAGATTCATCAATTCTTCCTTGGTCCTGGGGACCCAGCAAATGCCAAAATCCTGTGCTGGTTTCATCCCCTCTCAGCCTCATCCTCAGAGCCCCTCTGAGCCTGGCTCTGGAACACGGGAGGAGGAGGAGGAGGAGGAGGAGGAGGAGGAGATCCTGGACTGGCATGGGCACTGATGTTTTCTGTGGACCACACACTCTCTGATTTAAATCCAGCTCCGTGAGCTTCTCACACTCTCACATTTGGGGGAAGACAATAAACCAGGCAATAAAGGAAGCTGCCACCTGGGAACTCTTCTTTTTTTGTTATTTTTCCATTATCTCATCTGTGAGGGAGAATTGCTCTGTGCCAGAAGAGCTGATCCCCTGGCTGGGGAGATGGTGGAGCACTGAGGTATTCACCTGCTGCTAAGAGCAAGGAAAAAAATGTTTTCTCACTGAAGAGCTGCTCATTTTCCTACTTTTTCTTATGTGCAGAGGAGCTTGGCTGCTCTGTGCTGCATTCTGAGGATCCCTGGGCCAGCCCTGCCTGGAGCTGGGGTGGGACAGGCTGGAGGAGAGGGAATGGGGCAGCACCAGCAGCAGGAGCAGGAAGGAGCTCACAGGAACATAATATAATATATATTTTATATATATATATATAAAATATATCATAACCACAGGAGCATAATATTATATATATATAAAACATATATATAATATACTTACATACATATATATATAAAACAGCTCACAGGAACATAATATAATATATATTATATATCATAATCACAGTAACATATTATTATAGATAATATATATATATTATATATTATATATATGTAAAACAGCTCATAGTAACATAATATTATATATATTATATATCATAATCACAGTAACATAATATTATATATATAACATATATAATATACATATATACAACATATATAATATATATGTGTATATATATAACAGCTCACAGGAACATAATATAATATATATTATATATATTATATATCATAATCACAGGAGCATAATATAATCTATATTATATATCACAATCCCAGGCTTCTGGAGGCTGGAAAAGGCTTTCAGGACCATCAAGTCCAGACACAGCCCAGCCCCACCACGTTCACCACTAAAGCCTCTCTTCAAGGGCCGCATCCACACATTTTTTGAACCTTTCCAGGGATGGTGACCCCAGCCTGGGTGCCCTGGGCTGTGCAGAGTTCTGAGCTCAGAGCAAGGCTGGGGTGGGCCCCTCTCTACCTTCCCACTTCTTGGGCCGTTTCCAGGGAGCTGCTCCTTTCCACAGAGCAGAACTGGGATTCGAGTTCATTTTGCTGTTTGTTTTTGTTTTCTAATTTATATTCAGATGAGACAGAGTTCAGAGCTCAAGCAGTATTTTGTTTTATCTGAGTTGTTTATGTGAGCTGTTATGAAACATGTGGACAGATCCCTCCCTGGAAAGGAGATATCATCAAGTGAAATGCAATTGAAAAAAAAAACCCAAAAAATCAGAAAATCAGGAGATTTAGTGACTACAAGAAAATGGTCTGGGAGGAAATGAGGTGCAGTGCAAAGTACCAAAACATGCCAAAACTAAGCTCACAGATGTTGCAAAAGCAGGGGAAAAAATCAAAGAGGAAGACACAACCTTTTTCATCAGCAGGGAAAACTCATCTCAGCTTTACCTCTACAGCTCCCCTCAGAAATCTGCCATGGGAGGGGATGAAGGGAACTTCTCATTCCCAAAGGAATATTGGAAGGGCTCAAGGACACGAATTTAAATGGGAACCCTCAGCTCCAACTCCATCCAGACAAAGAAGAGGTGACAGATGTAGCAGGACAAAGAATTCCTCACTAATAACTCAAATATAACCTTGGTTCTGGTGACAAAGGCACCAAACAGCTGCAGCCAATTATTGAGGGGGAAAAAAAAGTAAATATATGGCTAAATTAAAAATAAAGAAATTAATACAATTTAATGAGTTTTAACTCCACAGAAAGCTGAAGAATGATGGGATATTTTGATTTTGGACTCATTACAAACAACAAAGTGGTTTGACAGGAGATGCTAAATTTCCCAGAAGACCACTCTTTAATTAATTTAAAATCATAAACCAATTAACATATTTAATATTAAACGCTCATACAATTAATTTGGCACTCGTAGAGGATGTGTGGTATTTAGGGAAAGGAAAAGAAAAGCCAGATTTCTCAGACAGAAATAAGAAATTGATTTATTGAAGCACAAAATTCACAGGGAACAGGATGAACACCCCTTCAGGTGAAAACCTCAGCTCTTCTTCCACACATCTGACCTAAATTTCCCTTTTTCAGTCTGAACCCTTTCTCTTCTGTCCTGTCTCTCCAGTTCCTGATGAGGAACAGCTCCTGATGAGTTCCTGCAGCCCCTGGAAGGGCTCTGAGCTCTCCACACAACCTTCTCCTCCCCAGGCTGGGCAATCCCAGCTCTCCCAGCCTGGCTCCACAGGGGAGGTGCTGTCACTGGGAGATTTGCTGAAAAAGATTTGGAGAATTGTTTACCCAGCATGTGAATTGTTTTAACTAAATGACCAATCCCAGTCCAGCTGTGTCGGACTCTCTGGTCAGTCACAGGTTTTTATTATTCATTCCTTTCCAGCTTTCTCATGTCTCCTTTCTCTTTCTTTAGCATAGTTTTAATATATAATTGTAATATAATAAATATAATGTCATGTAATGAATGTAATGAATGTAATGATATAATATAATATAATATAATATAATATAATATAATATAATATAATATAATATAATATAATATAATATAATATAATATAATATAATATAATATAATATAATATAATAATCAGCCTTCTGAGAACTTGGAGTCAATTCTCATCTCTCACCTCATCCTGGGGACCCTCACACCACCCCAACAAGGTGCTCCAGTCCATTTATCAACCTCCAGGTTTCCTCTGAAACTGTTCCCACATCTCCTTGTCCCTGATGTTGGGGACACCAGAGCTGGGCACTGTTCCCGTGGGGTCTCCCAGTGGCAGAATCCCCTCCTGGCCCTGCTGCCCACACCCCTTTGGACAGAACCCAGGATTTGTTTGGATTTCTGGGCTGTGCCATTTCCCCCAGGATTTGTCCTCAAACAGCTCAGAAGTTTTCTGGGAACTGAGAAACTTCCCCTGGCTGTGGAGCTGCAGGAAAAGCCAGGTAAGAGAGTTCTTGTGTCTGGGTCTCACCTCCTGCCTGGCTGAGGTGGCTCTCCCAGGAACCCCTGCGGATAATTTGTGTTCATCTTCCTCTCTCTCCCTTTGATGGACAAGGGTTTGTTTTCTTATTTTCCAGCCCGAGTGGGGAGAATTGGAAGCTGCCTGGAGCAACAGTCTCCCAGGTCATTAGGAAGCCAATCAGAGAGGGGCTGAATCTGGGGGTGATGTTTTTCACTGGCATCAGAGGAGGGGGGCATGGCCTGTCCTATTCAAGCAGTTCAAAGAATTCTTCACACGGAGGAAGGAGCACCAAGTTTAAGGATTGGGAGAAAAATAAGGAGAAGATCAAATAAACTTTCAAACCTGCCTGTGTGTGATCTCAGAAGCCTTCTGACAATAACATGTTGTTCCTCATCATTACTGAAAGGCAGAATTAAAACTGCTTTAGTGCTTTAAAGTGCTTTTCTGGACTGGAGAATGCCAGCGTTTCTGCTGTGTGGAGTGGGAAACCGGGATTTTCTGGGTTTGTAATGGTCGGGAAGGCAAGGAAAAACTCCCCAGGGGCAATTTCCTGCAGGTCCTGCTGGCAGCAATCCCCAGCCCTGGTTCTGAGCACATCCCTGTGTGTTGGGCTCTGCCCTCAACATGAAATTCCTGTAAGCTCGGCCTTAATGGGAACTCTCAGCTCTTGGTGAGGTTTTAGGATCCTCAGGTTTTAGAAGGCTGAGGGCAGTGAGCACAAAAGAGTTTGTAAGGAAAAAAAGGAAACTTGTGAACAATCCTGGTAACAGAGGCCATGTCCTGAGTGTCTGGGGTACAGGAGAGCTTTGGCTCAGAGAATCCTGGAATTATGGAATATCCTGAGTGGGAGGGGCCCCAAAGGATGGGATCAACAGCAGACACCCCTCACAGGGACTTGTTTAGCCTGTCAGGAGCCAGGACACTGCAGGAGACAGCAGGGATACAGCCTGACTGCTGCTGCAGCCACTGCTCACTTGCTACTGTTTGTTTCTTTGGGAATTGCCTCACTTACTCAAAATAATTTAAAATTTTGTACACAAAAACTAATCAAGAACCCAAATTATCTCATTTTTAAGCACGGGAAGAAATGCAGAATCAGCCTGAAATCATTTCGAAAATAATAAAGGCAGATTCAGTGGCAGACTAAAGAGCAGAGCAAGTACAGCTGTGAGCTGGTCTAGGTTTATCTCAGCTACTGAAAAGCAGACAAAAGGTATTGGTCTAGCTCAGATTTAATTTTTAAACTAACGCTTGGTTGCGTAGAGATTGGGGAAATAATGAATATTCTGCATCAGCTGCTGCACCAAAAAATTCAGAAGCAAAATGGCACATGTCACATTGAAACAAGATTGGTGCTGCTTCTTTGTAAGTGGGATGAAGACTCCCTTTAAAACACTATTTTTAGTCAACTAAAATTTGCCATTGACATGAAGTGAAATGTTGTCTCCTTTGCAGAACTTGGGCCTCCTGCTCGGTGGGGGAGGGATTTGGGAGCATTCCTTGCTGCTTTCAAAAGGATTTTGCTCCTGAGAATTTCAGGTTTTTTGTACTTTCACTTCCTGTAAAGGCAAGAGCAATGAAGTCTGGCCGTGTTTTAGGATGGTTTGGGTCAGGGTGCCCCCAGCCCTCAGGTGACACCATCTCTGTGCCCAGGACAGCAGCAGACATTCCCAGCAGAGCTCCAGGAAGTTCAGTTCCCCTCCCCAAGGTCCATCCTGACCTGCTGGGGACAGGCTGGGGTGGGGTGTCCTGCCAGGACCCTCCTGTGTCCAGCCCTGGAGGGAGCTGGTGACAAGCAGAGCTCTGAGATGTGCCAGTTGTGTGAGTGATGTGTCCTTCCCCCAGAATGCAGCCCATAATCACAGCAATTACACATGGCAATCATTAATAATTGCATTTCCCTTCAATCAATTTTTACTAAAATATAGCTTTTGTGCCAGATTCCAGTTCATTTTTTCCATAGATGTGTCTCAGGCCTTGGCAATATTCCTGTGGGAAGATCAATCAGAACCCAGGACAGGATGACACGCTACATTTCTTGGGGGGATCCAAGCTTTAATTAATTGTTATTCATAAACTAATTATTGGATTTACAAATGAGTTCTTGGGAAATTCATTAGCCCTTGGAAGCTGCGTGTCAGCCATTTGCAGCAGGATGTGAGTCTGCTTTTCTTCAGGAGATGGAAATCCGTGCCTTGAAATGCAAAAAGGGTTGTTTTTTTTTTTTTCCTGGAGCTCTGTGCCCGTGGCCAAGGTCATCCCCAACCCCCCTCTGTCCCTGCTCTTCCCCTTGATACCTGGAGAGCTCCTGGAGCAGAGGCTGGGCAGAGTTAAAGGAATAAAGTGAGGATTTATTAAAAGGCCTCAAAGGATCCACCTGGGGCAGTGCACGAGCCCAGCCAGGGCTGCACCCAGGATGGACCCAGGATGGACTCAGGGTCAGGAGTTCTCACCCTTTTATGAGTTCTGGTCCATTTCCATGCTGGGGTTCAGTGTCCAATCCCAGCTCCAGGGGATGCAGTCCCACCCTCCCAGGTTCTCTCCTCCATCCCCTGCTGTTTGCACTTTTTGGGGCTGAAGCTGCAGCGGTGTCCTTGGTTCTGGGGCTGGGAAAGGATTGTTCTGTGTGCCTGAGCTGTGAGGAGACCTTGCTGACACTTTCTGTGGAGTTCAGAGTTATTTACCAGTGCAGTGCAGAGCCTGGGAAATATGAAAGATAAAACTGCAGGCATCCCCCTCATGAGAAGCTGTAACTGGGATCAGTTTCCCCTCAGCGTCCTCTGCTCCAGCTGAACAGACCAAGAGCCCTCAGCTGCTCCTCAAGACGTTTTCCCTCTAGAAAAGGGCTTTATTCCCTTGTTTGAGGGAGGCTTTTCCCACAAAAGTGGCGTTTGGCCTGCCTGAAAGGTGCCAGCATTCGGCCTGCCTCAAACCCCAGCTGGGAGCAGCTTTGGGAGACAAATTCTGCACTGAATGGAGAGAGGAGCGGGGTGTGTGCTCAGGACAGCTCCAGGGGAAGGCCAAGGAGAGCATCCATTGCTTTTAGCCTTGGCTTCTTCCCTCAGGGAGTGACCCAGAGATGGGTGTGGGCCTGTGGCCTTCTCCCTGAGCTGAATCCCCAAGGTTTGGGTTGGAAAGGACATAAAAGATCATCCATGGCAGGGACACCTTCCCCTGCCCCAGGGACACCTCCACTGTCCCAGGTGCTCCAAGCCCAGTCCAATCTGGCCTTGGGCATTCCAGGGATCCAGGGGCAGCCCCAGCTGCTCTGGGCACCTGTGCCAGGGCCTGCCCACCCTGCCAGCAGGGGCTGAACAGGAATCCATGGAATTGTGGGGGAAAGCTCTGATCTCTGCTCTCTGGGGCAGGGACAGGGTGCAGGGAACAGCTGGAGCTGGGCCAGGAGAGATTTATGTTGGATTTTGAGAAAGGTTCTCCCCCAGAGGTGCTGGCACTGCCCAGGCTCCCCAGGGAATGGGCACAGAGCTCCAGGAGCCTGTGGGGATGCCCAGGGTGGGATTTTTGGGGGTCTGGGCAGGGCCAGGAGCTGAACTCATGATCTCCTTTCCATCAGGAGATCCCGTGACTCTGGGAATACAGGGACAGCCCACTCCTTCCCCTGAAGACAACTCTCAATTCTATTTTTCTGATGTGCCTTCATCATTTTTCCTTTTCACCGCCTCTTTCCGCCTTCCAAGATTTTGCCTCGCTGCTGGAAACTGCCAGCAATGCAGGCCAGATAAACCTGTGTCATTTTCATCAAGGAAAAGAGAGCAGAAATGTTGATTGCAGGTTGATTTGGGGCCTGGATCCTTGTGCCAGTGCCTCTGGAGTGGGGGAGGCTGCAGGGTGCTCCTGGCACTGAAACATCTCAGCCCTGCTGTGAGCTGTTCTTTTTAGCAGCCTGTCCTCAGTCAGGGGTATTAATTGTTTTCAAATATCTGAGATGTCTGAGTTGTTCTTGCTCGAGGTGATAGGAAATTCTATTAAATCCTGTCAATTCTATTAAGTCCTGCCAGTTCCAATCCGGGCACTAAGGCAGAGATGCCTCTGACTCGTGGTTTGTAACTGAGAGGGCTCGAAGGTGCAGCTGCCTGAAACCCTGAAAATGGGGAGTCTTTCAAGCACATTTATCTCCTGACCACATCACCATTCCACCTGGCACATCTGGGAATTCAAAATATGCTGGGATGAATGTTCTGAATGGAGCTTTTCAGAGTCCTTCCAGGTAGAACCAGAGCTGCAGGAGTCAAAGGTTGTGTCACAGGGAAAGTCCCAGCTCAAATTAAAATCAAAAGTTGCTTTCAGCGCTCCTAAAGTGGATGAAAAATGTCCTTGTTTATCCTCCTGGAGTTTGCAGAAGCAGCAGAAATCCGTGTGCACTGCAAACCTCTGTGATTTGTCAGCTCTCCCAGAGCCCAGCACTTAACGGATGGGAAAGCAGAGCTGGCACTTCTGATCCCGTCCCCTGCATGCTCAGGGCAGGGAAATGTTGGTTTGGAGCATCTGGGGATGAGCTGGGGCTCGGGGAATCGCCTGCTCTGAGCGTGCCCATCCTGGCAGGTCCCACATTTCCTTGCCAGGTGTGGGGTGCCAGGAGGAAAATGGGAATGGGCACAGCTGTGGAACGTGCCTTGAGCTGGTTTATTTTCCACCATCAGTCTCATTCCATGGCTATGACAATGGGAAGATGCCACCAGCTCACATCCCAGGCAGCAGACAAAGAACTCAATGTTACAACTCAGTTTAAAAGTTTTTTGCCCAATCCCACAAAGCAAAAGCACATTGACAGTAGTTCCATCCAACCACTATAAGCACAGGTACCTTTGGTTAAACAATGCTTGCTTATTTCAAATACAATACCTGCTTGTGAGCCTTCAAACACAATGCACAGAGCTCCATTATTAAGCTTCAAACTTCCTAATATCTTCCTAATCTTCAAACTTCCTAATATCTCACTAGATAAACTTTTCTGCAGCTTAGGGAGTTATTCTAGACAAGCATTAACACACAGACCATTGTTCTATTTGTCCTTGCTTTTCTACTTTTTAAATAATTTTTCTGCTGACCAATCTCATGGCTGCTGCTCAGCTCCAATCACAGTTCTGCTGTCTCTGAGGCCTTTTGCAGCTTTCCCAAACCCCTCTGATGTTGTGGATTCCCACGGGGGGGTCTGTACAGGGACAGGGATCCTGTGGTCTCTCCTAGCTGAGGAAATTCCATGAAAACAGCTTTTAAAACAGGGTGCAGGGAGGGACCCTGCCCTGCGCAGCTCCTTCAGCCTGAGTTTGGGAAGGTTCTTTGCCTGCAGTTGATTCCCACCCGTGCCTCACACACCTGAGGCTAAAGCTGACTGCAAAACCTGATTCCTGTTCCAGAGCAGGTGTGGAGGAGCCTTGTGCTGAATGTTCAAACCCTGCAGCCTATCCACAGCGAGGAATAATTTATAAGCAGAGAGAAAACCAGCAGGGAACAGTACTGCACCCTCTGCTGCTCCTCTAACTCCTTCAGAAGTGCTGTGAGACTGCACCAGCCCTCCCTGCTCCATAAATCCTCCTGGAGGGAGGAATGGCAGCAGCTAAAATGGGCTTTTTTCCCATACCTGACCTCAAATTAGCAGCAGCCAGTGAACAACCCCTGCTCTGCTCTGAAACCAAGCAAAGGCTGCAAGCCCCAGGGCCTGGGAAGGGACAGTTTTGGTGGGAAGAAGCCTCTTGTTGCTTTAATAAGAACAATTCTCTAGAATTGAAAGCAGCAGCTCTGCTCTGAAAGTCATGGAGGACACACCAACCCGGGATCCTGCAATGGCTTTTTCATTTTTTAAACACCTGTCCCAGCATTAGCAGTGTTTTGTGAGAGACCTCCAGGAACAGAAAGAGTCAGGACACATTGCAGATGAAGGGGAGCAGACTTAGAAGAGATGGATGAAAATACTTATGCAAATGAAGCTTTCAAGCCCGTCAAGAAACTCACCACGACACTCATTTATTACTTTATTAAGACAGCAGATGGCAAACTGCTAATGAATGTGGAAGCCACGGAGAATTTTTATAAACAAACTGAAGGAAGAGGCTGGGAGGGAGGAACAGCTGGGTTTGGCTCCAGAGCAAGGGCCAGGTACAGCCACATGGTTTGGGAAGAGCAGGAGGCTGGAAGGTGGTGCCTGAGGAGGTTTGGTGGTGGCACTTCCCAAAAAAGGCTGCTGGGATGATGTGATCATTGCAGAACACACCCTTCCTCTGGGACAGGGCATCTTTAGTCCTCCTGTGACAGCTCCAATGCTCAGAACACCAAGGGAGGCTTTATCTGATCTTTCTCTGCCTCTTCTTTGTCACCAGGCAGGTGAAGACAAAGCACTTCTTGTGGCAGCACATGAGATGCAAATAAAACGAAGATCAGAACTAGCAAGACAAACAGCTGAAAGGAACAACTGCAGGAGCCACAGGAGGACTTGGAGATGGAGATTCTGGGGAGAATAATCCTGAGCTCAAGAGAAAAACCACTGCAGAGCATTGGTAGCTATAAATCACCCCCAGAGCTCTTCAGCAGCATTCCAGACAGGAAAACAAGAGACCTGTAGCACACCAGCAGCCCTTTGGGAATGCCAGAAATGCAGATTTCCTGCAGAAATGTGAGTCACCCTGGTGAGAAACCTCAAAAGGGCAAGGGAGGGAATCACCTCTGCAGGGCATCAGTGAATCCAACCTGTAAAGGGCACAGAATAAACAGGAATAAACAGGAATAAAAGGGATTGAAATGAATCTTTCCTTCTAAGCTGAGGGCTTGGAGAGAGAGCACAGTAGCAGCAGCTCCTCAGGAATAAACGTGACTCGTTTCTATATAAAAAATGCACTCATTTCTATATAATAAATGTACTCATTTCTATATAATAAATGTACTCATTTCTATATAAAAAATGTGCTCATTTCTATATAATAAATGTGTGTGACACGTGGCAGGGATGGAGGTGGTGGCCAAGGCTTGGCCTCAGTGTTTGGAGATCTCAGGGCAGGAAAAGGAGCTGGAGAAGGGCCTGGAGCAGCTGGTGCAGAGGGTGCTGATGCTCCTGGAGGAGCCTGAGGCAGGAGGGATCCGTGCTGAGGAACCTGCACGTGCTCCAGTGCCCCCTGCAAATCAGGAATCAAAAGCAATTCCATAACCAGTCCTTGAGGAACTGGGGATGCAGCCAGGCTGGGAGGGAGGAAGGCCTTTTGTGCACTCTAATAAGCTGATCTGACATCTCCTTGCTCCAGCTGACACTTATTACTGGAAATCTCAGCTTGTTTCCTTGCCATCAGCCAGGCCTCCCTCTTAATTTCCTCAGATTTCTCCCTGTCAGGTCACTTTAGAATTTCTCTGAAATAAAGACAGTCTTGTAAATAAATGGAGGCCAAGATGCTTCCCAGGGAGATGAGACAAGGCCTGTCAGGAGAAGAAATGAGGATTTGGAGCAGAGTCAACAAGAAGCACGTCTTTTGTTGCAATTGCTAACTAAGTGTAATTAACTTCCTGATGAGGTGCAGGATCTTAAGGACTGATTGGAGTTACAGACTAATCATTATTCATGAGAAATTAACAGACACTACTTACAGGGAGCTGAATGCTTTAAAAAAACCCTGTAAAAGCTCACTGGGGCAAACATATCCATGGTGCAAGGCTGTGGATGAGCCGTTGGATGGATTCCTCCAGGCCAGGGTGGTGTGGGGACAGGAGAGGAACCAGCTCCCCTAAATTGGAATCCCTGAGTGAGGGTCCAGAGGGAGAGGGGTTCAGCCCATCTCATTTCAGTCTATCCAGGGGTTCAGCCCATCCCATTTCAGCCCATCCAGAGGTTCAGCCCATCCCATTTCAGCCCATCCAGAGGTTCAGCCCATCCCATTTCAGCCCACCCAAGGGTGCATCCCATCCCATTTCAGCCCATACAGAGGTTCAGCCCACCCCATTTCAGCCCACCCAAGGGTCCATCCCATCCCATTTCAGCCCATACAGAGGTTCAGCCCATCCCATTTCAGCCCCTCCAGGGGTCCAGCCCATCCAGGGGTTCAGCCCATCCCATTTCAGCCCCTCCAGGGGTCCAGCCCATCCAGGGGTTCAGCCCATCCCATTTCAGCCCCTCCAGGGGTTCAGCCCATCCCATTTCAGAGCTGTCCCATTCCAGACCAGTGACCCCTTTCCCAGGATAGCACCAAGCCTGTGTTGTACTCCAGGGTTCTGTGGTTTCACCCCAGGCAGGAGGGAGGTCCTGGCTCAGAGCCCACAGCCAGACCCAGTGAGGCAGCAGGGCAGGAACACTCCCAAAGCTTCATTCCTCCTCCAGCACCAGCATCTCCCCTTTCTGCCCAGAGGGAGCCAGCCTGGAATGTCCCTTAGCTGGGCTGCAACTCCCCTAGCACTGGCAGAGAAGTTTTTCCCTTCCATGCCATCCAGATTCTCACATCTCTGGGTCTCGAGGATCATGGCATCATTAGGAATTCCCCACATTTGTCCTTAATTACAGCCCCACAAATGAAAGGCTGATCAGCAGCAGCATCCAGAGTCTCCAGGGCTCCTACAGCAGCTCCAGGGGAGCTGGAGCTGTCTGTGCTCACTCCTTGCAGGGAATAAAAGGGATTGAACTGAATCTGCCTGATTATTCCTGAGCTGCTCCTTTTGGGCAGGGTCTGACGGGAGCACTGGGGAGTGGCTGAGCTCCCTGGCAGCCTGACAGCCCCTCTGGCAGCTCCAGGTGCTCCCAGCAAGTGTCAGCTGCAAAAAGAAATCATTCATTTGGAAGGGGCTGACCTGACAATGCAGGCAGGGCTCTTCTGGCCCTTGTGCCGCTCACCCAGGGAAATGAGTCAGCAGAGGAGAAGGAATTGCTTCATGTGCAAAACACCTGAGCTTGGTCCCTTGGAAATGAGCTGTTCCCGTGGATCCCCAGCCCCAGGAGCTCCCTGCATCTTTGAGACTCAACCCAGCCTAATCACAAACAGGCAGTGAGAGAGGAGGTGAGGGTGTCTCTCCAAATCCTGGAGCAGCTCCCTGGGAATGGAGGGTTTGGACAGCCCTGGAATCACAGCAAGGAGGGATTGTGTCATTCTGAAGAAACAAAACCCAATTCTGGATGTGTAGGCTGGTCTGTTGAAGTTCCACCTCTGGATGTGTCCATTGGACACTCCCGTGTTCCTGCATAAGGGAACAGCTGAGAGGTGTGAGGAAGGAACTGTGCAAATCAGCTCCAAGGCTCTGCCCAAACACCCAGAATTGCTCTGCCCTGCTCCTGCATCACCTAAAACTCCGTCCTCCTCCCATTCCCTCCTTCTCCTCTCTGTCCTGCCGTGTTTGCTGTCTCCTGATGACACCAGAGATAACTGTGCTGGGAACAAGGCACATCCCTGCCTGCCATGGCAGTGACACCTCCTGTCCCGAGGCAGGGACAGCCCCACCCCAGCACTGCACCTGCATCCCCCTCCTCCCTCCCAGAGCAGGGGAAGGGGTTGAACTCCTGCCCCAGGACCCAGCAGAAAGAGCTGAATGCACCTGGGAAATGACTGAAGAGCCCTCTCATGCCCCACTTGGAAGGAGGAAGGTAAATGGAGGTGTGGTGACACTAAATATATAAAATAAATGTGCTCAGTTTTGCTGAGTGGCTTGGCAGTGAAATGGAAACGCAAACAAACAGGAGATTCAATTCCAGTCCCATCATACTTTGCAGAAATGCACTGAACTGGCATTTTTATAAACTGAGAGATGCCTCTGCCACCAGAAGGTATCAGCAGCTGTGAGAGCAGGTGTAACAATGAGATTGAAATTCTGGCAATGTGAAGTTTATGAAAAAACAAAATGAAAACCCAAGGAAAGCAATGCTCAGTTCTTTCCTTCCTGAGGCATCTTTGAGGCCAGCATTGAATCCAGAATGGTTTGGGCTGGGAGGGACCTCAAAGCCCATCCAGTGCCCAAGGCCAGGCTTGGAGCACCTGGGGCAGTGGAAGGTGTCCCTGCCATGGCAGGGGTGGCACTGGGTGATCCCTGAGTTCCCTCCCAGCCCAAACCCTCCTGGCACTCTGGATCTCTGCACCATGACCCCTAAAGGCTGCCTAGGACAGGAATGAGCATCAGTGTCACCAAACATGTGGATCTGTTCCCAGTCCTGGAGTGAGCAGGGACCAGGGGATTCCCCTTGGATTCCCTTCCACTTGGCTGCCAGGAATGTTTTTTTTTAATGCAGCCAGGCACATAAAAATGCAAATAAGCACTTGGTAGGGTTTTTAAGAGCACATAATCCCTGGTAATTTTGTGGGAGGGAGGTGCCTGAATACAGATAAGGATCTGAGTGCAGGTTCCAGGCATTTACAGAACCAGTCCCAAGGGATGCCTCCCCACTCGCTGAGACACCTACAGAGCTTTCTCTGCCTGGAACCAGTTTAAACACCAGGCTTTGCTGCTCCTCAGAGATGCTGCTGGGTTTCCCGAGGACTCCTGGCACACAGAAATCCCAAAGTTTCTGCAGAGCAGCATTCCCTGTGATTGCTGCAAGGAACGTGGCTCTGCCAGAGGCACAGCAACAGCTGAGAGCTCTGGCTTTGGAATATTCAAATGACATGCAAAATGCATGGAGAGGCATTACTCATTAATTAATCTAAATAATTGACCATTTCACAGTCGTGTCTGATCTCCTCCTGCAGCTGCCTCGTTTGCTGGGCCATTGTTCTGTGGGCGTCCAGGGGAAGGATTTGGGGAATGCATAAAATATTGAGCGTTTGACTGTGGCAGGAGTAAATATGCTTTTTATCCAAGTCCTCCAGAAACAATTAATTAACATTATAGCCTCCAAAAAGGGAGCTCTCCATAAATCACTGTCACCAAACCAACCTGCCTGGGTCTCTGCAACAAAAATAATAGTTGTTTTATGTGCACAGAACATAGCTAAGGCTTCTATCCCTGGATGATCAAAGAGGGATTGAATAAACACATTCCTTGGGAAAAAAGAGCTTCCAGGCAGTTTACACTCCAACAAGACTTGGAGTGCATGTTTGCCATGCTAACAGAGCAAATATCTTCATCCTCAGTGAGATTCTGTCTGCAGTGGGTGATTTGTGAGGGTCCCGCTCTGCTTGGGAGGGAGGGAGGGAGGGCTGGCTCCAGGGCTCTGCTCCATGGGATCTGTAGGATCTGTAGGCACCTGCTGGAGGTTTGATCCTGCCAGCAGCCACGTTAAAGGGCTGTACCTGGGCTGGGGAGAACCCCCAGGGTCCATCCAGGCTGGGGTGAGCAGAGGGAGTAGCACTTTGTGTGTGCTGTGGGTGAGAGCTGGAGCTGTGGAAATGAACATGTCAGAATTTGTTACCTGCTGACACCAGAGCTCTCCTTGACTGCAGACAAAACCCACTCTGTTTTAAAGGCAGTGACCCCAAGGACAGCCCTTCCCAACATCCTGGAGGGGGACAAAGTGAGGAAATGATCCCAGGTGCAGTGCAGCCCATGGTGGGAAGGGGTTCCCCATGGTGGTCCTTCAAACAACAAAAAAGGAAGAATATTGTCTTCCAAGAAAGAACTCCCAGCAAAGGAAGAGACTGTGATTTCTGAAGAGTTTCCATATGTATTTTAAACTCGGCTTTGGGATCCAGCCATCTGTCCAAATATTGAAATTCCTCAGCCGTTTCAAGTGGGCGTTCATCAAGCACAAACATCCAAGGGAGCTCCCACGCCTGCTGTGTGCCTGGCCTTGGGCCACAGCCAAACACCATTGACACAATTTTCTTGCTTTTGCATCTTAACTTTTTTTTTTTTGGCTGCAAATCATCTCGGAGTGGGAGCAAAATAGCAAAATAGAGCTGTCAGTGTGGCAGGGCCATGTGTCCTGTGGAGCCACTGCAGGTGAGGACAGCACTGTCCGTGTGCCCACAGAGGCAGAGAGAAGGAATATTCCCAGTCACACAGAGGCTCCTTGTTCCCTTCCCTGTCCCTCCAGGAAGGCTGGAGAACCTTAGGAAGGTCGGGTCACAAAGGCAAGGCCTGCTCTGCACCACTCTGCTGTGTTCTCTTTCATACTTTGCCTGAAAAAGTTCTTTTTTTGCTTTTTTCTTCCAAGTCTGGCTGTCATTTCAAGGTAAAGAAAATAATTAAAGTAGGGAAGGGAGAAAAGTCAGCCCAGAGCCCTCTGTGAGAGGGCTCAGCAGTGCAGGAACAAAATGCTCTCCTGGCAGCTTCAGAAGGATCCTTCTGCTCTGGAAAGGTCACTCCCCTCCCAGCTGGAGCTGAGCTTTCAAAGCCCTGACTGTGGAAGATGCTGATTTCCACAGGTTCTGACCCAGAAACGGAGCCAGTGCTTTTCCAGACTGATCCAAAGGGCCCTGACCTGGGATTGCAGGATGTGGAGAGCCTGGAAGGAGGATGGTGGAGATGTCCTTGGCACTGCCATGGTCAGGGAAGGACTGCTAGGCCCAGGAGGAGGAACCACAGCTCTGGAGGGGAATCGTGGCCGCTGCACCCTCAGAAGGCAAAGGATAAGCAAGGTCCAGGCCTGGCTGGGCACTTTTGTGAGTGGTGGGATTTCAACCAGCTCCAGAACCCAGAATTTGGCTTCTCCCTCAGTCCTGTGGCCACCAGAACCCTTCAAATGTCCCAGGCCCTGGTGTGGAAGACTTGTCAAGGAGGCTTGGGGACCTTCCTTGCTGGGCCTGGCACAGCCAGGAGAAGGTGGGCAGAACCATGGGCAGAACCTTGGCCAGACCTTGAGGATTCACCCAAGACTTCGGATCTCCAAAATCTGGGATTTCAGGAAATGCTTTTGGTCAAAGCCACAGAGGGTGGTTTGGTAGGATGTAGTGGATGAGTAAGTGAGGAAATCAAGGCTGGGACATTCAGTGCTCCTGTCCCTTGTACCAGCCTGGCTCTGAGGTACCCATGCCATCAGCTGTTAGGATTTTCTGATATTTTTGACCAAAAAAAAAGGAAAAAGGCCAAAGGATTAGTGGGGAGAAGCCAAGCAGAGTGTGACAGGCCTGGGAAGGCTCCTTGGCAGAGAGTTCTTGTAAAGGAGAGTAAAGGAGTTCCTGGTGACACATCAGGCAGGGGGAAATGATCCAATGAGGAGGAATGTTCATCCATGCCCTGTTCCAATCAGGAGATCACTCCATTTAATCCCAGCAGTTCCCCTGGCACTGCTAAGCTGGCTCCTGAAAGACTTTCACAAACTGAAGCCAGAATGGAATTCCTGTCCTTTTCCACTTTTCTCTGCCCACCAAAACTCTCTTCTTGCCCCTCCCTTGATATTTGGCTTGGTTTGTTTTGTTCATTAACTCAAAACAAAAAGCTCTTTTTTTCTTTTTTTTTTTTTTTTAATCTGAGGATTTGGGAAGTTCATAACATGTTAAATCTCCCTCTAATCTCATAAATATAAATGACAATATTGTGATGAGCCAAAGAGGTGCAGACAAAGCAGGATCATTAAATCTGAGACTTTTAATGGATAGTACATTCCTTCATCTGAGACTGATGAGCAGAACTTTGCTTTCTGTATTTTCTCTCTCATGGAGGACTGGGGATGAGAAAAATGAAACTCCTCCAATGCTGCTTTTGTGCAGTTCCAAACACCCAGAACTGCTCACTGCAGTTCCAAACACCCAGAACTGCTTAGGGGACTGCATATTCCTAAATTTTGGGCAAGGCCAGACTGGGACATGCTGGAAAACCAGCAACGAGGTTTTGTGGTCCCAGCTGTGAGGAACAGCTGGATCTGGTTGGAGTGGGTTCGAGGGAGAAGACCCAGAACTCACAAGAAACACCGATGTTTGTGGACTGAAATCAGGCTGAGCTGCAACTTCAGCCCCAGAAACACTTCACAGGACAATTGCAATGTGGAATAAATTGCTGGGATCCTTTCCCATCTAATTACACCCCAGCCCACGGTAGGATGCTCAGGGTAATCAGGATCAAACACAGCAAAGCTGTCTGACAGCATCAAAGACAATGTTTGATGGCCAGAAATCCATTCCTGAGCAGACATCTGTGCACTGAAGCAGCCATGAGATGAAATTCATTCCTCACAGAGTGGGCTCTGAAATCCCCCTCCTCCTCCTCCTGTACAAACACAGAATTTGCATTGATTTAGGAAGTCTTGCAGCTTTTGAAATGGTGTGTTAATTAAAAATGCTTCATTCACAGGAGAATGGGGAAGGTTTGAGCAGGAATTGTCACAGATCCTGCTGCAGTTACAGCACCAGGTGCAGGGGCTGTCCCTGTGGGCACTGCCAGCCCTTTGGAGCAGCCCTGGGAAAGGCAGGGAAGTGCTGGCACAGCGCTGGGACCATCCCAGACTGCCCCTGTGCTCAGCAGTGCTGCCTTTGGGGTCACAGTCATGGAATGGGCTAGGCTGAGAGGGACCTGAGAGTTAAGTGTGACTTTTCATCCCAGTTTTTAATGCTGATGCTTCCCCTTTGAAACAATAGGTCCAAAAATGACCTTTCAGAGCCCTGCCCCTCCTCCATCCCTGCTGGTATCCTTTGGGTTGGGTTAGGGGGAATTTTCAGGGTTTGCCCTTCCTGAGATGTTCCACTCACAGCCATTTCCACTTCCCCAGTACAAAATCATCCCAAAGCAGCTCAGTCCCTGCTCTCTGTAATTGCTGTTCCTCTCACTCCTCTCACTCTTTTTCCTAGGAAGCCTTCACCTGCTTCTTTTCTTTTCAAGGATTATAAATAAGGACATTTATTTCACATTGCAGGCAAACTTGTTTGGAGTAGCAACAATCGTAAGAATAGGCAGCAGCTGTGAAAGACATTTTATTTTTCCTTCTGAATAGCAAAAGTTTCTCATTTACCTTCCAGACACTCTGGGAACACACTGCTCTGGAATTAAATACATTTTACCAGCAAAGAATCAGCGGGTGAAAGGAGGGATTGCTTGAAAATCCATTTCACTGCTTCCCAGCAAAATAAAGGACCTGGGAAATATTGCAGACAGCTATTCTGTGGTGCCCAGATTGGAATCAGCCTCTCCAATGCTACAGAGAGTTTCTCACCACAGGAAAACCCTGCCTGCTCCTGACCTCTGTGAGCTGACTGAAACAGGATCCAGTTCTGGAAGCCACCAGAGCCCACCAGGCTCCCAAAGCAGAGTCCTGCTGCCATGGCCCAAGACATGGATGGGATGGAGGACATGGATGGGATCCAGGATATGGATAGGATGCAGGACATGGATGGGATGGAGGATGTGGGATCCAGGACATGAATGGGATGGAGGACATGGGATGCAGGATGTGGATGGGGTGGAGGACATGGATGGGATCCAGGATATGGGATGCAGGACATGGATAGGATGGAGGACGTGGGATGTAGGACATGGGGTGCAGAACATGGATGGGATGGAGGACATGGATGGGATGGAGGACATGGATGGGATGGAGGACATGGGATGCAGGACATGGATGGTATGTAGGACATGGATGGGATGTAGGACGTGGGATGCAGAACATGGATGGGATGGAGGACATGGATGGGATGCAGATGTGGATGGGATGCAGGATGTGGGTGTGCTGTGAACTGGGCCAGTCACACTGCAAATGCTTGGCTGTGGTGGAACTGGGAGCTCATGGGCACCAGGACACCCTGCTGAGGTGAGGATATTTGGTTACACCTGGATGTTAAATCTGCTGCATCAACCCTTTTTCCTTTGTCTTTCTGTTTCCAGGGGCCTTCAGAGAAGGGATTGTGCTGATGCTGGAAATGAGGAAGAGTTCTCTCTCTTTGTGAAGTTCTGTATTGATTGAAGGATTTAATCTTGACTTTTTAGATGTTTATTTTTGCCCGTTGTAATAAATTCTAATTAAAATCTCTTTGTGGATTTTTCATTGGGTGGCTCTGTCGTTTGGGTCTCTTTGTGCTTTGTTTCCTGATATTTAATCACTTCTGCTCACAGGCACTTTTCCCTTTAAGCTCACCTGCACAATCAGCTGTGCTGCTCACAAAAATACAAGTTTATTAAACAAGCTGGGAGCTCAGGGGACCAAAGGAACCCTGCAGCTGCTGCCTCTCAATTTCCAAGCGTACATTACCCAGAGCAGCTCACTGGAGATGCAGAGGGGGGAGCTCATCCCCGTCTGCCCAGAGCACAGAAATGGAGCCATAGGTGCAGCCAGGCCCAGCAGAACTGGGGGCTCTCGAGCCCAGGATATCTGGAATTGTCCCCTGGCTGCTGTGCTCAGCTGTGGGATCCTGTGGGATACTGCAGAGCCCCAAATGAGGAGCTCAGAGCTTGCACAGGGCTTGTGCTGGAGACACAACCAGAATGGAAGATTCAGAGCAGAAATGAACTTGGCAGAAGGTTTTGGTTGAGGGAGGAGATGGGGACAGAAATCAGCTCACGTCCCCTGATGTCACCCCCAGGCTGAGCCGTGCTGTGACACCAGGCAGGGCTCTCTCCATTCTCTAAGCTCAGGAACAGAATTTGGCTTTAATTGTGGCCTGGAGAGCAGTTTGAGCAGTGTCCAAACACGGAGCCACTTCAGGAGACACCCCCACGGTGGAGATGCTTGGTTCCCACACATATCCTGCTTCCCTTGGCCCAAACACAAGGAGATTTCCTCAGCTGGGCTTGGGGCAGCTCACAGGAATCTGGGGAAGGTTTTACAACCCAGCAGGGGGACAGGTGTGGCACAGAGAGAAAGGTGTGGCACAGAGAGAAAGGTGTGGCACAGAGAGGTGTGGGACAGAGGGGACAGGTGTGGGACAGACAGGTGTGGCACAGAGGGACAGGTGTGGCACAGAGGGACAGGTGTGAGGTGTGGCACAGAGGGACAGATCATCACTGCTCCCCTGTTTCACAGCTCCGCTGATGTTCCGCACCTTCTGCTTGGTCCCAGAGCTGCTCCTGACCTTGTTTGTTTGCATTTTCCCTTCCAGTCCTGCTGCAGAGGGAACTGGGATTGTTGGGTTTATTGCCACTCCCTTTCCCACCCCCAGCTCGATTCCACGTTTGCATTTTTCTCCACAGGATGAAAACCTTTTCTATTCACCAACCATCTGGGCTTTGTTAGGCTTTGTTGAGCAAAGCTTGGATCTGGAGCTGCAGACTCCTCAGCCCTTCCCCAGCACACGCAGGCAGCTCCAGCACATCCCAGATTATTTGCCAAGGGATAATTCATCCAATATGCCCATTATTCAGGCAGTCATTTTCCCATTATTCACCACATTCTGCCTGCCCACCAGCTGCATCCCAAACCTGGCAGCTCCTGCTGCTCTGCAGTGTCCCAAAAATGATCCTATCCCCACAAATCCACCTTTGGAGGGCTCTGACCCTCTGGGCACCCCCTGGGATCTCAGGTCCCAAGGGCTCTGTTGGGCCAGCCCTGCCCAAGGGATGTGCTCAGCAGAAATCCCAGGAATTCTGTGCTGCTGGAATCCCAGGAATTCTGCTCCAGGTGCTCCCACACTTTGGGTTACCCAGGCTCAGCTCTGACAGCAGAAATCTTTGCTGTGGGGACACCCAGGGACATGGGGACAAGCTGTCCACATTTGTCAAGGAATTAAAAATTCCCACTCCAGGTGCTCCTTGTCATTCCTTCCCCGCAATATCCCTGGATATGAAACCTGACCTGGCTGCTGGGTTAAAATGCCTTTCTGGCAGTGGTTATTTTTTATTTTTTTTACATCTTAATTCTCAGCTTCATCTCTCGATTCATCCCGAAGCACAATTATCATGCAGCTAATGAAATAAGTAATATTTTCTCATTCCAAGAAATCTCGTTAAGCTAATTAGCAGGCTCCTCTGGCAGCTGAGGTTGGTTTTACACTGTTCAATGTGTGTGGGGTTGATTTCTTTGCTTGTCTGGGCCCTGTGCCCTCCCTCCACGTGGGAGGAAAGCAGGGAGCTGTGTCCTCCTTGGAGCAGGGATGGGCAGGGGCCATGTCACAGCCAGGACAGAGATTCCCCGTTTCATGTGACACCCTGAAGGGACACATCTCGGGTTGCTGTTGATAACTGCAGCCCCGAGATGTGCAGGATGTCTCTGCTTCGGCCCGTGCGGCTGAAGAACGAGTCTGGACTCTTCACTTTTCGGTCTTGAGGTTGTTTATTAATTCTTATCTATAAAATTTTCTTTCTGCCCAGCTGAGATCTGCTCAGCAGGGCAGCCACAGGCACTCTTTATGTTGTCCTTTTATACTACAAACTACATATATTTACACTTAATTCCCAATACCTATCACCTATGTTAGTGCACTTCTACTCTAAACCAATCCCAAAGTGCCAACATCACTGCAGAAAATGGAGAACAAGAAGAAGGAGAAGGAGAAGAAGGAGGAGGAGGAGGAGGAGGAGGAGGGAGGAGGAGGAGGAGAAAAAGAAGAAAAAGAAGAAAAAGAAGAAAAAGAGGAAGAAAAAGAGGAAGAAAAAGAGGAAGAAAAAGAGGAAGAAAAAGAAGAAAAAGAAGAAAAAGAAAAAGAAGAAAAAGAAAGGCTGGACACGCCCAAGTTCCTCCATCTTGTCCCCATAACCCCCACACCAAAAATCCTAAAATCTACATTTTCACCCTGTGATCATTTTGTTATTACACCATTCAAACCTGTGTGGCTTTCACGTCCTCATACAAAGCTGGTAACTTGCTCCAGGGGTCAAAATCAAATCCCCAGGTGCTCTGGGCTGTGCCAGGGTCTCCGAGCCCCCCGGAGAGGTCCTTGGCAATCCCTGGACACCCGGAGGGATGTGCTGAGTTCTGACAACACAGCTCGTGTCACTTCTCCAGCTCCCTGCTGTCCCTGCTGTCACCTCTCCCGAGGTTCTGCTCCTCTCCAGGGTGTTTGCTCTGTGCAGTGTCACTCCTGCAGGAAGGGGCTGTTTGTGCCTGTCCTTCCTCGTGGGTCTGCACTCAAACCAGCAGCCAATTAGGGGAAGTTTTGTTGTTCAATTATGCAAACCCCTGTCTAGACACCCTCGTTTGTGTTTGATTATAGTTCAGCTGGGATCAGTTCCTGACACACTGACATTAAATCAAACAGAAAAAAAACCCACCTGGATGCTGTTCCCTCCATCTCTGCAAATCAAAGCAGGAAATCAATCCTGGAAATCATCCTGGGGGGCTCTGGCATCCTGAAATTTCAGTTGGAGCTTCAAGGACCTGTTTGCAAAGGGGGGTGCAGGACCCCAAGAGTTTCAGGTCTTTTATTCAGTAGGTTCCAGCTGCATGGAATGCATGAGGTGAGCACAGCACCACAGTTTGATTTGGTAGGGCAAATCCAGGGGTCAAACCTGACTCTAACACACAAACCCAACACCTGATGAGCTCCTGGGTGCGCTGGGATCTTGCCCAGGTATGTGGGGAGTGTGCCACAGAGATGGTTCAGTGCTTTGAGGAGAGCTGGGTCCCATTTCCCCATCTCCAATAAAGGGACGACAATCCCAGAGAGCACCTGCAGGAGGCTGAGCTCTCCCCTGGTGGCTCTGAGTGCTCTGGTGCCTCCACAGGGCAGGATCAGAGCCCAGGACCCAGGTCCAGACCTGCAGACAGCCCAGCCTGGGGGTGCTCAGGGTGCAGCACAAACCCACAGCAGACCAAGGTTGGGTTTCTGGGTCCCAGCTGCTTTTTAGCCTCTCAATCAGAACTAAAAGCTGCATTTCCACTGATTCCTGGGAGATTTCACCAAAGACCTTCACAAACCAGCCAGGAGAAAAGATTTGAGGCTCCACATGGGGAAAGATGAGAGCCCCAATTCCCTTCCTGAGGCAGCCTGAAATTCCCTGTGTTGGTTCTCAGTGATACCCATGCCCAGAATAACCTCCTGTAAATTATGTGTCTGTAAATTATCACCTCTCCAACCCTGACAATGCCAGAGCATCCTTTGGCAGATGACAATTGTGCCACTCCTTGTGGAATTTGCAGGCAACACCAACAAGGGAAGATATGAGAATCTTGACTCCATGTTTCAGAAGGCTGATTTATTTTGTTATGATATATATTATATTAAAAGAAAATGATATATTAAAACTGTACTAAAAGAATAGAAGAAAGGATTTCATCAGAAGGCTTGAAAGGAAAGAAAATGGAAAGGAATGAGAATAAAATCTTGTGACTGACCAGAGTCCAAGACAGCTGGGCTGTGATTGGCCATTAAGTAAAAACAACTACATGAGACCAATCACAGATCCACCTGTTGCATTCCACAGCAGCAGATAACCATTGTTTACATTTCATTTCTGAGGTCTCTCAGCTTCTCAGGAGAAAAGATCCAAAGGAAAGGATTTTTCATAAAATATGTCTGTGACAACTCCTAAAGCTGGAAAATGCCACCCTTGCCCATGGAAAAGATCATCCCATTGGCTTCAAGTAAATTCCTGTTCCATGGGGCTGCAAACCTTTTCCCTTTCTCCTGAAAACCCCATCAGGATCCCCAGAGGAGGAGCTGGGGACTCAGCACAGAGCAGCTCCTGTCAGACATTGAGCAGCAGAGAAATTCTGTTTGACAGGATTCGGAATTAATTTGATCCAAAGCTCTTCAGTCTGAATAAAGCAATGAAATCATCTGATATAGGTCAAATATTCCCTTGCAAGCTCAAGGGAAAATGGAGTGTCTTTTCAGAGAAGTGGATACAGGTATTGGAATCACATCATCCCCTGGAAGAGCGTCTGACAGGAAATTCCTCAGCAGAAAATTATGGATTACCTATGGTTTATCTGTGGTTTATTTATGGCTTATCTGGGCTTTATTTATGGTTTTTCTATGGGCTTTTCCATGGGTTATCTGTGGTTTATCTATGGTTTATTTATGTTTTATCTCTGCTTTATCTATGGCTCTCTCTGGTTTATTTATGGTTTTATTATGATTTATCTATGGTTTACCTATGATTTATCTGTGGTTTATCTCTGACTCTCTATGGTTTATCTCTGGTTTATTTATGGGTTAACTGTGGTTTATCTTTGTGGTTTATCTCTGGTTTATCTATGGTTCTCTCTAGTTTATTTATGGCCTTATTATGATTTATCTATGGTTTATCTATGATTTATCTGTGGTTTATCTCTGGATTATTTATGGTTTATTTATGGGTTATCTGTGGTTTATTTATGGGTTATCTGTGGTTTATCTATGGTTTATGGCTTTCTATGGTTTATTTATGTTTTTTAATGTTTTTTTTAAGGTTTATCTGGTTTATCTATGGCTCTCTATGGGCTTATTTATGGTTTTATTATGGTTGATTTATAGTTCATCTGTGGTTTATCTGTAGTTTATCTCTGACTCTAGTTTATATATGGTTTTATTATGGTTTATTTATCATTTATCTGTGGTTTATCTATGGCTCTCTATGGTTTATCTCTGGTTATCTACAGTTTATTTATGGTTTTATTATGGTTTCATGCTGGTTTATCTATGGCTTATCTCTGATTATCTATGGTTTATCTATGGTTATCTATGGTTTTGTGTGGGTTTATCTATGGTTTATTTCTGGTTACCTATGGTATATCTATGGTTTATCTCCAGTTACCTATGGTGTATCTCTGGTTTATCTATGGTTTTATTCTGGTTTATCTCTGGTTTATCTCCAGTCCATCTCCAGCTGTCCATGGCTCCTGTGCTCTTCAGCCAAGCCCAGTTTACCATTTCTTTACCATTCTTCCTCTCTGCCTCCCTGAAACCTCCCAGACCAGTTCCTGGGGAAGCTGACCTGCCTTTCCCTTTCTCTGAGCAGACTGTCCTATCCACACTGTGGCTTTTCCCCAGACTGTCACCGAGCCCAGCTCAGGCAGGGACACTGGCAGGGCCATTCCTGCCTGGAGGAGCCCTGGTGCCCATCTCAGAGGGTTTTCTCTCACTGGGCTGCTCCTGCCAGCCCCCTTTGGAAGGAATCCCCTGCACAGATTTCTCGTGGGAAAAACCTCCCACATGCTGCACCAGAGGGTCCTGGGGACACACAGGGATGGCAGTGATCCCAAATGTCACAGAGCCCTGCCAGGATGAGCTCCCACAGCCCCCCCAGCCTGGCACAGCTCCGACTCCTCCAGCAGCTCCACCTGCACGTGATAACAGATAGCAGAGGCTGAGGGGAGCATTCACTTGGCCACGGTGTTTATGAGCATTATTTACAGCACCCCGCACAGCCACGAGGAGACAGCACGTGTGACAGATGTGCAGGGCTCTGTGCTGTGCTTTGTCACCAGCAGAGCTGCTCTGGGGTGAGGATGAGCTGTTCCCGTGAGACAGCAGCCATCCCTGCTCCCCCCAGCCCACGTTAACCCTTGGGGGCCTGTCGCAGACATCTTTTATGGAAAATCCTTTCCTTTGGATTTTTCCTCCTGAGAAGCTGAGAGGCCTCAGGAACAAAGATTATCTGCTGCTGTGGAATGCAACAGGTGGATCTGTGATTGGTCTCATGTGGTTGTTTCTAATTAATGGCCAATCACAGCCCAGCTGGCTTGGACACATAGCCTGAGCCACAAACCTTTGTTATCGTTCTTTCTTTGCTTTTCTATTCTTAGCTAGCCTTCTGATGAAACCTTTTCTTCTATTCTTTTAGGATAGTTTTAATGTAATATATATCATAAAATAATAAACCAAGCCTTCTGAAACATGGAGTCAGATCCTCGTCTCTTCCCTTAATGTAAGACCCCTGTGAACACGGTCACAGTGGCCTTGCCTGGGGTGCCCACAGGAGGCTGCCCAGGCAGCCCTGTCCCTCTCCTGCAGTGCAGACGTGGTAATTAGTGCACAGTTACCTCCCTGCCCTACTTTGGAAGTGACATTTACTCCTGGAGTTTCTCTGGCTGCTGCTGTTCATTGCTAATTAATTCAGTGCTGCTCACGAGGGCTCTGCTCCATCGCCGGGGGAGCCTTGGCCACCCGTGGAGCTCCTTCCCTTCACTCACCGAGGCACCAGTAATTGGCCTGACTCCCTGTCCCCCTGCCCAAAGATGTTCCTTCATCTGCAGGGCTCGAAGGGATGGCAAATGTTAACGTGCAGCTGATGGAGCAGAGGATTTCCTGCGGGAAGCTGCTGATCACTGAGCTGGCTCCAGCAGTGAGGGACACGGGGTGACAGCCCCTGATCTGCCCCAGAAATGGCCCAAAATTGTCACTCATGAATGGCCCTAATTGCTGAACACATCTCAAAGCACTCAGCCAAGCAGTCCCGAGCACTTGGCGCATCCCAGTGGGAAAGCTGAGGGCCTGACAGGGAAATCCCTCCTGGCACGGGGCAGGCCCTGCAGGGAATCCCAAACCCTCAGAAGCCAAAGGGTGAGACTCATCCAGAGCCTTTCCAGCTCTGCAGAGCTTGGTGCTGTTATCATGTCCCGATAAAGAGAGGGAAATCAGATTTCCAGGGAAGGGAAAAGAGTGTTCTCTGATTTCTCACAGACACCTGAGATCTTCACACAGAGCTGATTTTCCTGCTCTGCCTGTGGCCTCTCACCAGCGTGGGTCACGCTTTGGAAATGGCACCAGTGCTGCTTTATGGCCAGGGGAGGGAATTCCCCACAAATCTGGAGTGGTGGAGGAACAAGCATGGAATAAATCAGCAGGGAGAAGGACAAGGAGGACGAGGAGGAGGAGGAGGAGGAAGAGGGAGCATGGAGTAAACACTGTCACAAATCTGCAGGGCTGCCACAGGGAGGCTGTGCCTGAGTGACTGCGGGGCCGTGGTTTGGGGGGCTGGAGCTTTAAATCTCCCTGAGAAACTCTGGGATTCCAGCTCCAGGGCCTGCAGAGCCTGCCCAGGCAGCCAGGGCCAGAACCTCACCCCAAGCTCTGCTGGGCGAGCCTCCTGGCGGCTCTCCTGCTGGGCAGGGCTAGGGCTGGGACTAAGGTTAGGGCTAGGATTAAGGTTAGGAGTAGTATTAAGGTTAGGGTTCCCATTAATGTTAAGGTTAGGTTTATGGTGAGAGTTATGGTTGTTTATGTTGCATGTTCAGGTTTGTGCTAGGTTTAGGATTAAGATTAGGGTGAGGATTAAGTTTAGGTTTAGGATTAATGTTAAGGTTATATTTAGGGTGGGATTTAGGGTTGGTTAGGTTGCATGTTAGTGTTAGTATTGGGGTTAGGATTAGGGAGGAATTTCTTCCCACTATCTAACCTAAATTTCTCCTCTTTCTGTCTGGATCATTCCCCTTGTCCTGCCCCTCCAGTGCCTTGTCAAAAGTCCCTCTCCACATCTCTTGGAACCTCTTTAACTCCTGAAAATGGCTCTAGATTGTCCCTGAGCCCTCCCTTCCCCAGGTGAACACCCCCAGCTCCCCATCCCCACTGCAGACCAGTTCCCTCCAGCTCAGGGAGCAGCAGCACCATGCCCTGCCAGGGCTGGGGCAGGGGGTGGCAGTGCCCAGATGATGCTCCCCAAACCATGGGTTTGTCCCTGCACGTGCCCTGCAGGCAGGAGGAGAGGGGCAGCTCCTTTGTGCTGCCTCCCGTGCTGCAGAGCCAGCCTGCAGCCATTCTTTTTATTGCTGATGCTACTTCCTATGGAAACAATTTGGTGCTAATAAGCTCCATTTATAATAGTAAGGAATGGTTCGGTGGGATAATTGTCTCTAAATACCATTCATGGCTTTGTTGCTTTTCCTGCGTGGTGCTAATTATTCTGCATCTGAAATAGCACCAGAGAAGGCACTGAATGCCACTGAATAGGGCTCTGAGCACTCCGAGAGGATGAGGCAGGCTGTGATCAGGAATATCAAGGCCCTAATCCAGCAGACAATGCCCTGCTCCCCGTGTCTGTACAAAACCACAGCCTGTGCAGGGGCTGGGGAAATGCAGTGTTCACTGAGCCCTGCAGGGATGGAGGAGAAAGCTGCTGTCATGGGGGCAGTGCCTGGAGAGTCCCAGAATCCCAGGGCAGGTTTGGTGGCAAGGGACCTCAAAGCCCAGCCAGTGCCACCCCTGCCATGGCAGGGACACCTCCCACAGTCCCAGGGACACCTCCCACGGTCCCAGGCTGCTCCAGCCCCAATGTCCAGCCTGGCCTTGGGCACTACCAGGGATCCAGGGGCAGCCCCAGCTGCTCTGGGCACCTGTGCCAGGGCCTGCCCTGGGAAGGGTTTCTCCCTAATATTCCACCCGAATTTCCTCTCTTTCGGTCTGAAGCTATTCCTGCTGTCCTGTTGATGCCTTAGGTTCAGCTTTTATATTTTTTTCAGATTCTGTGCTGCTTTAGTGTGTAGTTCTGAGCTTCATATTTAGTGATGGTAAGTTCTCTTCACAGAGCAGGGAGACAAAGCAATTCCTGCTCCAGCTGGGCACCAAGGACAAATGATCCAAATCTCAGCCCAAGAGCACAAACACCGTGGGCTGGAGAGAGAAAAACAAGCAGGATGGGACTGCAGGGGCTAAAGCTGGAATGGGACAATGAACTGCGAGATGCAAATGGAGCAGAACTGATCACAGGGAGAGACCCCGTGCCCGGCCGTGCATTTTGGGGCCATTTTGGTTCATCTTGGGTGCAGCCCTGGCTGGGCTCTTGTGCTGCTCAAGGTGGATCCAAGGAGGAGATGCTTTGAATAAATCCCTGCTTTATTCTGGAACTCTGCCCAGCCTCTGCTCCAGCTCCCAAGGCATCTCTGTCACTCCAGTTCCTGATGAAAGGTCCCTCTCCAGCTTCCTGTAGCCCCTTCCAGGTCCTGGTGGCCAAGGCTGCAGCTCGGACACCCCTTCTGTGCCCATCCGTGCTCTGTCCCTCCTGGGCTGCTCCTTTCAGGGACTGCACAACTACAACAGAGCTCCAGCAGCAGGGACTGAAATCCCTGCCTGGTACATCCACCATGGCCAGAAGGGTGATCCCATCCTTCCCTCAGATGGTTTGAGCTGGGCTTAACTTTTAAAACTCATCCAGGCTGAAAAAAAGCCATTTGTCAGTGGCCCTCACCAGTTTCAGGAGCTGAGAAACTAGGTCCTGGCCCATCTTCAGTGGGAAAGCTGATCCCTTGGATGTTGGAGCCATGGATCACTATGGTAACATTATAATTGACATTTCTGGGGGATTATGGAGTCTGAAAGTCATAAACTTAATGAAAGTATGTTTTTATTGCACTTCAACTTCATCTCTGATTAAATCAAATTTGCATAATGGAAAGTTATTACATTTCCACGTTTCTAATTTCCCTTCCACCCCCTGCTCCCTTTCGCTCCTTTTGCCAAGTGTGTCTCAGGTTTTGTCTGCAGCCAGGGCTCTGAAGGGCGCCTGAGCCACAGCTGGGGTGAGAATGCTTTAATAACTGGTGTCAGAGGAGCCCAGGGAGGGAAGCCCTGATGTCAGAACCCAGGAAATTCCTCTGGCTGCCCTGGAGGACTCGAGACCCTGACAGGGGGCAGAGTCAAAACCACCTGTGCCTTCCATTTTAACCCTTGGAAAAAACAATTACCAACTTTATATAAGGATTCAAGAGCCACAAAAGTTTAAGTAGAAAGATAGTTAGTTTGTTACAAGATAGAAAAGTAGAATTTTGAGTTTTTAGAACAGGGGTTCAGAAGCCAAGATGGAGGGATTTGGGTGTGCCTTGTCCTTCTTTTTTCTTCTTCTTGGCCTCCATCTTCTGGGTGATGGTGGCACTTCTGGATTGGTTTGGGGTAGAGACAGACTGTCTAACATAGGTGATAGGTATTGGAAAATTATTGTAAATAATGCACACGTAGTTTTTAGTGTATATTTATGACTGAAGGCAGTCAGTGTGCCTCAACCCGACCTGCTGGACAGACCTCAGCAGGTCACAGAAAGAATGGAATAGATAAGAGAAAATAAACAGCCTTGGAAAGCAGAACAGAAGAGTTCTGACTCCTTTGGCTGCTGGGCTGGGAAAAAAGACTCTGACACATCTTGGGGTCACCCTGAGAGCTGGGGGGCTGCACAGCCTCTCCTTCCTGCCCAGCTGTGCAGGGCTCCCTGCAGGAGAGAGCTGCTGCTGCTAAAAGGAATTTATCAAGGAGAGGCCAAGCACTCAGCCTGTCCCCAGCCTCACCTTTGCACAGCATTTTAGGCAGTGAGTGTGGCTTTATTTTCAGTGTGCCTTGATTTGCTCTACATTCCCACCCTGATGTTCTCTACATTCCCACCTTGATATTCTCTACATTCCCACCTTGATTTTCTCTACATTCCCACCCTGACTTTCTCTACATTCCCACCCTGATTTCCTCTACATTCCCACCTTGATTTTCTCTACATTCCCACCCTGATTTTCTCTACATTCCCACTCTGATTTTCTCTACATTCCCACCCTGACTTTCTCTACATTCCCACCCAAATTTCCTCCCCTCCCCACTCTCCCTTCCCCTCCCACTGCTCCCTCCTCCTTTGTCCCCTCCACAAACACTCACACACACTTTTGCTACCATCAGCCTTTAGGACTTCTGCCCTTTTCCCCCAAAATTCCTGCTCCAGGTGGGGTTTGCTCATCACAGAGGTGTGGGCTCCATTTTTAATCCCCACCCCAGTGGAGATCCCAGACCTTTAGGGTCTGACAGTTCAGCTGGAATCCAGCCATGTATCCATAAAAATAATATCATATAAATCCATCCAGTATTTTTATATAGCTCCATGTACTTTTGTTATGCTCAGTAAAAAGAAAAGCTTCTTTCAGTTTTCTCTGTGTTGTTTGTTGGGTCTTTTTTCCCCTTAGAAACCTGACAGTACCTGCTAAAAAAATACAGCTGAAAATCCAATTTTTCTTTTCTTGTTGGCAAAATTTTGACAGGCCTTATGATGAAGCAATAAAAGGCACTCTCTGGGGACGAAGGGCAGTGGGGCTGGCACCAGGGATGGAAATAAAGAGGCATTTCCAGCAGCCTGGAGCTACAAACCTGTCCTGAGGGAGAAACCCCAGCCCAGAACCCCCAAATCTGCTCTCCTCCCCACCAGGGATAGCATTCCCTCCTTCCTTCCAGGCTCCTGCACCCTGAGCAGCAGGGATCCAATTCAGGGAGCAGAAAAGAGCCACAAACTCTCCTGTTGGAGCTGGGAAAGCCCCAGGGATCATCAAATGCAGCTCCTGCGTCCATGGCAGGAAGGGTGTGCTGCACCAGTGCAGGCAGGAGCGGGAGGGGAACGTTCTGGGCACTCCAGAGGTGTGTGTGTTTGCCTCCAGGCAGAGAAAGTCCAGCCACAAAACAGCAGCTCCTTGGAGAACACTCAGCTCAACGCTTTCCTCTCGCAGAAAAAATGAAAGAAAGAGATTTCAGCTTCCTGTGAAATTTCCAGCCCCTGCTCCAAAGCACAGAAGAGCTGGAATTATTCAAAGAATGAGTCTCCAGTGTTCCTTGTCTTATCAAAATGAGGCCTTTTGTCTCCAGCTCAGGCTCAGAAATAGCAGAGTTGTGCGGATGAGACGCAGCAGAACGCTTCAGCCTCTGCCAGAACCCCGAGGTGGAAAATTTCAGCCCAAAGATCCAAGAGTGGCAGAGGAGGAGGGGGGAGCTGAGGGCAGGGCTGTGCCATGGGAAACTCTGAGATTTCCAGTTTTCCTGGTGTCCCTGGGAATATTGACATCTCCAGCTCAGGGCTCTGCTGGGTGGTGCAGGACCAGGGTGAGCACCAGGAGCCACATCCCCAAGGAACAGCATCCCCAGCCTGGACTCTGGGTTATGGTGGCACTGCCAGGGATCCAGGGCAGCCCCAGCTGCTCTGGGCACCCTGTGTTCCTCCCAGGGAACAATTCCCAATTCCCAATATCCCATTCAGCCCTGCCCTGGGTCAGTCTGAAGCCATTCCCTGGGTCCTGTCCCTCCATCCCCTGTCAATTCTCTCTCTCCACGTTTCCTGTAGATCCTTTCAGGCCCTGCAAGGCCACCCTGAGCTCACCCCAAAGCTCCACTAACAGAGAGGAAATGCTGCCTCTGGGATGAGAAGTGGAAGGGAAATGACGTTTGTGCACCCCTCGTGCTTTGCTAATCGGTGGAGAGAGCTCCCATTCATAACCCAGAGTTCCAGCAGAAACTGCCTCACCCGGCCCAGCCCATTCCTCATTGCATTTCTAATTCTTCTGGCCCAGCCCATTCCTCATTCTCATTTCTAATTCTCCTGGCCTGACCAAGCCCATTCCTCATTCTCCTGGGCACTGATTGCTGCTTGTCCCAGAGTTTTCCAAGGATGACAAAGGAGCTGAAGCCTGGCACAAAGCCCCTGGCACTGCCCCCAGCCCCAGGGGGAGCCCGGCCTGATGTGCTGAGCCTTTATCTCGAGCCCTTGGGGGACAAACACAGCCTGGAAGGGAGGCTGGGAAGGGAAAGGGAAAGGGAAAGGAAAAAGAAAGGGAAAGGGAAAGGGAAAAGGAAAGGGAAAGGGAAAAGGAAAAGGAAAAGGAAAAGGAAAAGGAAAAGGAAAAGGAAAAGGAAAAGGAAAAGGAAAAGGAAAAGGAAAAGGAAAAGGAAAAGGAAAAGGAAAAGGTGCTTTGGTCCAGGCAGTCCCTTCACTGCTCCCCATGAGGAGAGGGAAATGGCCCTGAGGCAAGAAGAGGGAAATGGCCCTCATATGAACAGCAAGAAATGTCCCTGACATGAGGAAAAGGAAATGTCCCTGACACAAGGAGAAGGAAATTTCCCTTGCAGGAAGAGCAGGAAATGTCCCTGACACAAAGAGAAGGAAATGCTCCTCAAATAAAGAGAAGGAAATGTCTGTCACAGAAAGAGAAGGAAATGTTCCTGACATGAAGAAAGGGAATGTCCTTGACATAAAGAGAAGGAAATGTCTGTCACACGAGGAGAGGGAAATGTCCCTAACATGAGGAGCAGGACATGTCCTTCACATGAGGAGAGGGAAATGTCTCTGACATGAAGAAAGGAAATGTCCTTGGCAGGAAGAGAAGGAAATGTCCCTCAGAAGAAGAGCAGGAAATGTCTCTGCCAAGAAGAAAGGACATGTCCCTTACACAAGGAGCAGGATATATCTCTGCCATGAGGAAAGGACATGTCCCTGTGTCCCAGAGCCCAGGCAAGGCGTGCAGTGGCTGTGGCTGGGCTGGCAGTGCAGCTGCTGATGTGGAAACGCTCTGCCTGATGCTCGGGCAGGGATTCAGTCACCCACGAGTGACAGTGCCCAGGGCAGGCTGGCAGATGTGGCCAGCACCTGGGAGTGGTGGTGCAGAGCTCTGAGCGCCCTCGGGGGTGACAGCAGCTTTAGGAGAGAGCACTGCGCCCTAAGGAGCACAGAAGGAAAAACCCAGGAAAGCTAGAAGTTAAAAAAATGCTGTTTTCTTCATGGATTATTGTTAAATTGACATTTTTAATCCCAGTGAGACACAAGCCACTGTTCTGGTGAACAGAAACAGGATCTGCTCTTCTGTGCCCTGCAGCACTGAGAATTCCTCCCCATCATCGTGCTCTTGCCTGGAAAAGCCAGGAAAAATGGGTGAGTCTCTGGCGAAGCCTGGACAGCCAGAGCCCAGCCAGGAACAGGTTAAAGCCTGTGCAGCTGGTGGAATTCACAGAAAATCCTTTGTGCAAGCAAACAAGCTCTGGCAAATCCAGGTTCCTCCAGTGTGTTCTTAAACGATCCTTTAAGAGTTAAACAAAACAGTGACTGGTGCCTTTTAAACACCAGTGACCTTTCTCATGGCTCTTTTTCCCAGGCAAGTGTATTTTTGTGTCATTTTAAAGTCTTTAAGGTTTGGGAAGTGAATATTTGGAGTGTGGGGTTTTAAAATACCCGGTGAGCAAAGCTCCAATATTGACCAGAGGCTGGATTAGCTCAGGCTGGGATTCCTTTGCTTGCTCCTAAAGCTGTGCAGGCTCCAGCAGCTCCTTGTGATGCTCTCCCAGAGCACATCCCAGGCCAGGGGCACCAGGAGGGGCCTCCCCTACAGGACATGAGCCCCCCTGAGCTGCTGCTGTGGGGCTTTCACAGAACAGCAATCCCAGAATGCGTTGGGTGGGACGGGACATGAAAGATTGTCCTTAAAGCCATGGCGGGGTCATCTTTCCCTGTCCCAGGTGCTCCAAGCTCCAATGTCCAGCCTGGGGCAGCCCCAGCTGCTCTGGGCACCCTGTGCCAGGGCCTGCCCACCCTGCCAGGGAACAATTCCCAATTCCCAATATCCCATCCAGCCCTGCCTGGGTCAGACAGCATGGGAGCACACCTCACCCTGGACAGGATGGGAGCACACCTCATCCTGGACAGGATGGGAGCACACCTCATCCACTGGATGGGATGGGAGCACACCTCACCCTGGACAGGATGGGAGCACACCTCATCCACTGGATGGGATGGGAGCACACCTCACCCTGGACAGGATGGACAGGATGGGAGCACACCTCATCCACTGGATGGGATGGGAGCACACCTCACCTTGGACAGGATGGGAGCACACCTCACCCTGGACAGGATGGGAGCACACCTCATCCACTGGACGGGATGGGAGCACACCTCATCCTGGACAGGATGGGAGCACACCTCATCCTGGACAGGATGGGAGCACACCTCATCCACTGGACAGGATGGGAGCACACCTCACCTTGGACAGGATGGGAGCACACCTCACCCTGGATAGGATGGGAGCACACCTCACCTTGGACAGGATGGGAGCACACCTCACCCTGGACAGGATGGGAGCACACCTCACCCTGGATGGGATGGGAGCACACCTCACCCACTGGACAGGATAGGACCTCATCCAGCCGAGGGAAAGGAGCATCGCCAGGGATAACAGCCCCAGCAGGCTGGGGATGATTCCCTGTGTGGGGACAGTGGGATGGGCTGCTCAGAGCTGACAAGGAGAGCCCTGCCCAGGTGGGACCCATTCCCAATCTCTCCCTGCTTTCCTCCAGGCACCTGGATCACCCTGCCAGCAGCAGATGAGAGGCACGGAGCGTGTGAAGCTCCTGATAGGAGGGATGGAGAGGCAACAAACCCCGGGGAGCTCCAGCAGGAAGGGAAGCAGTAATCCCTTGGCTGCTTGAGAGGGAGCTGGCAGTTCTGCAGCGAGCCACATCTCCAGCCTGCAGAGCTGGACAGGATAGTCCCAAATAACCAGGTTTGCATCAGAAATTCCCATTTCTTTGTGCTCTGGATCAACACGAGCCCAGAGTCTCCTTGTGGAGGAGGAGCTGTTGCATCGCCCGGGGAGCTGGGCTGTGGGGCGGAGCAGATGCCTCTGAAGGAATAAAGATTTCTGCATCTGCCGGTTCCTGTTGGTCAGTGCCGTTGGGTCCCGTTGGGTTCCGTTTGGTTCCGTTCGGTCCCGTTTGGTGCCGCGGGCAGTGCGTTACTGCCCCCTAGCGGTGCTGGCCGCGGGCCGCCGCCTCCGGGCGCTGCTCCGGGACCGCCCATCCCATCCCTGATCCCATCCCTGATCCCACCCGATCCCATCCCTGATCCCATCCCCGATCGCAACCATCGCCCCGATCCCATCCCTGATCCCACCCGATCCCATCCCTGATCCCAACCATCGCCCCGATCCCATCCCTGATCCCACCCGATCCCATCCCTGATCCCATCCCCGATCGCAACCATCGCCCCGATCCCATCCCTGATCCCACCCGATCCCAACCATCACCCCCGATCCCATCCCTGATCCCAACCATCGCCCCGATCCCATCCCTGATCCCACCCTGTCTCACCCCAGTCCCATCCCTGATCCCTACCAATCCCCCCAGTCCCATCCCACTCCGACCCCAACCAGTGCCATTCCCATCTCACCCAGTCACACCCACTCCCATCCTGCTGCCACCTGCTCCCTCCCCATCCCTCCCACTCCCACTCTCATATGTGCCACCCAATCCCACCCCATCCCCTCCTGCTCTCACCCCTCTCTCAGCCTCTCCCAGCTGCAATCTGCAGTTTTATTTCCTCCTGCTCCCGGGCCTGGCAGTGAAGGGTTTGTGGAGGGGGCAGGAGATCAGATCCGTGCTGGGATTCATCCCTGGAGCAGAGCAGCTCTGCAGCTCCGGCTGTACCAAAATCTGTCCCCATCACTGTTTTTTCCCTCTCCAAAGACAAAACTAGGGAACAGCACCACTGGCTGGCCCTGCCCCTCCCAGTGACAGCCGCAGGGCCACAGCCCTGCTGTGGGAACAAGGATTCCCACCCAGACAGGGCTGGGAGAGGAGAAATTTCTCCCTGATTTGGGAAATAACAGCTGAGCCAGGTTTCCAGCAGAGCATCAGGAATTCAGACTGCGACTTTGCTCCTCAAACCTGTCTGCTGAGAGAGACAGGAACAGGTCAGGACAAGAAGTTTCATTGAGGAACAAGTGCTTCCTGGGATGAATGCCTTGTGCAGGGACGCTGCCAGCAGCTGGATGTGCTGCAGAGCCTGCTGAGAGCAGGAGGGACAGGAACACAGCGAGGCTGGGAGCAGCCTTCCTGCCAGGAGAGGCACTTCCAGCCACAAACCAACGGGGAATGGTAAAATACACAGGGAAATCAGGCAGGAACCGGGAGGGGGTAGAAAATAGATCATGGAGCTCTGGAGGAACAGCTGGAGTAAATTAAGGCAGGTAATTGGAGCAGGATAAGGTGGGTGAGCAGCAAGGCTGGAAGGAGCTATTCTTAGTGCAGGCATTTACTCAGCAGCACACGGAGCCCTGGTCTGGGCTGGCAGTGCCTTTGTCACTTGGCTGGGCCTGCTCCTTATTCCAAGCCCATGGTGGCACTTGGCTGGAGGTGTCTGAACCTGGGGTGACACCTGTCCAAAGCCTGGGGTGACATCTGGCCAAAGCCTGGGGTGACACCTGGCCAGAGGTGTCCAGGCATGTCTGGAGCTGTGAGGTGCAGGGAGGGAGAGTGCAGCTGTCCTGGCCCCAGGGGAGGGGACATTCCCACTGGGATGCTGTGCCAGGGGATGGGACATTCCCACTGGGATGCTGTGCCCAGGGAGGGGACAGTCCCAGTGGGATGCTGTGCTCAGGGAGGGGACAGTGCCACTGGGATGCTGTGCCATGGGGACATTCCCACTGGGATGCTATGCCATGGGGAATGTTTGGCTTTGCTTTGGAGCCCAGAGGAGCAGGGGTTGATCCTTTTTTTGCTGTGTGTGCTCCAGCTTCTGTTGGATTTCCCGGGAGCTGACAAGGACTCCTGGACAGTGACACCTTGGGGACATCATTACCTGGGGACAATGGCCTTGGCACAGCTGCTGGGAGCCAGGGGAGGGCTGGTTTCCCCCACAGGGGTGTAACAGCTCATCCCCATCTCCCTGGGGCTCGTGGCTGCACTGAGGATTTGTTGTTTGAGCTCAGAACATCCCCGTCAGTGTCTGTGACAAAATCCATGGGTTCCACTCCTCCAAGAGGAGCCACCGACTCACTAACAACCACTTAGGCCAGTTAAGTCTCCTCCATTTGATCTAAAATATCAATTAATACAAACGACCGGAATGAAACAACCGTGCTCCAAACCTTTCTTATCCCTCAGCTGGAGGAGAAAATCCCGGCAAACAATTTGGAGTAAATCCCTTCGCTGAACACCGAGGGAGGGGCCGGGATTACAGCAGGGCTGTAAACAAGGGAACCAACAGCCCGATCTAATCTCACTGAAGAACAAAGCAAGAGTCGAGAGAACCGGGCTGTGTGTCACTAATGAAGGGCTGATAAGTAAATAATAACAACAAGGACTAATTAATGGCTGAATATCGAGGGCTGGAACGGGGGCAGGGGATGTGGGGAGCTGCTGGAGCCTAATCCATATTTTGTGAGGCTTTTTTTTTATTTTATTTTATCTTTACTTGTATGCAACAGAGAGCGCAAAAAGAGGAGAAAGAGGGTTCATTGCCCCAGCATTGCCTCCCCTGTGCCATTTTTCCCAGCCCAACCCGTGTGAGCAGCAGCAGCAGTGGGGATGTGCGGCCACACCTGCCCCTCTCCGCGTGTCCCTGCAGCCCAGGGGGACAGCAGCTGTGGCACAGAGCTGGGGACGGGCTGCTGGCACGCCACGGCCAGCAAATGGCTTTCATAAACCAAATTCCCACCTCTGCTGCGCCCCAGAGCAGCCCTGGGAATTTCAGGCGTCTCCTAAAAACGTAACTAGGAAAATAAATGAACAGATAATAATTAAATAATAAAATCCTTATAAAGGAATAAAATTTATAAAATCCAAATAAATTAATTAAATAATAAAATCCTTATAATTATATTGTATTTTATTAACAATATTTATATTATCAAAGTTCATTAATATAAATATTACATTTATATGTATATATATGTATATTTATATGTATGTATATTTATATGTATATATATTTATATGTATATATATTTATATGTATATATATTTATATGTATATGTATATTTATATCTATATCTATATTTATATTTTATTTTTATATTTATGTATATTTATATGTATATGTATATTTATATGATTGTGAATATTATATTAATATTTTGTATTTTATATTATTATTTAATATAAATAATATATTGATATTGTTATATTAATAAAATTTCTAAAATCCAAAGAAATTAATTAAATAATAAAATCCTTTTTATAATTAATAAATAGGAAAACAGAAGGAGGGCAGGGAATTAGGTTGGGGCTGGTGGGGAAAGGGTGGAGCACAGAGTGTCCTGGCAGTTTAAGGGAGCACTTTAAACATCTGTGGTTTTGGTGGTTTTGCTGGAGCAAAATGAAGATCTAGAGACCATGGTTATCCTGGGCTTAGTAAAGCCACAAAAGACCGATTGCTTGTGCATCCTGAAAAATCCAGCTGGTTATTTTTGGGGTGGGAAGAGAGCTTCGTGCTTGCTCTTCCGAGAAGAGCAGAAACACATTGCCTGCGCTGATGGCATTTTGTCCCTGGAACTCATCCCACAGCTGATCACTCCATCATCACAGCAAAGATTTCCTCCAACAGCTTTTGTGTTTTATAACATTTACCAACAGCCTCGCTCTGCTGGCTCCAGGAGTGGGCAGTGTCCCCCAGCAGGGCCTCGGGGGCTCTGCTGCTCTCCCTGGAAAGGGATTTGTCAGCAGAGGTCCAGCTTCATTCCTGCAGGTGACAGAGTGGGAAAAATGGTCAGGCCTGGGGTGAAGGAGCCTTTTGGCTACTCAGCCCAGCCTGGTAGGGCAGCCCTGGGCACTGCTGTGTCGCAGACAACTTTTATGAGAAATCCTTTCCTTAGGATTTTTCCTCCTGAGAAGCTGAGAGGCCTCAGGAACAAAATGTAAACAATGGTTATCTGCTGCTGTGGAATGCAACAGGTGGGTCTGTGATTGGTCTCATGTGGTTGTTTCTAATTAATGGCCAATCACAGCCCAGCTGCCTCGGACAGAGAGTCCGAGCCACAAACCTTTGTTATCATTCTTTCCTATTCTATTCTTAGCCAGCCTTCTGATGAAATCCTTTCTTCTATTCTTTTAGTATAGTTTTAATATAATATATATCATAAAATAATAAATCAAGCCTTCTGAAACATGGAGTCAGATCCTCGTCTCTTCCCTCATCCAAGAACCTATGTGAACACCGTCACACTGCTGGGCATCACACGGGGCTCCCCAGAGCTCCCTGGAGAATATTTTATATTTTTACCCCCAAGCAATCCGTCCTCACTCTGTAATTACCCTTCTCTAGCCACGTTTTCTCTTCTCTGGTAATTAAATCAAGCAGCACAAGGGCAGAAATACCTCATGAGCTCCACCCTGGTGTTACATCAACACCTCAAAGTGCCAATGCTTCAGTTTCCCTGCACAGTGCTCTGTCCTGGGGCACTGGGTTTGTCAGGCCTGGAATTGTCTGGCACTGACAGCTCACTGCAAAGCTGAGCTCACCTGGGCCAGGCTTTGGCTGATGGGCTCTTGTCCAGCCCCTGCTCGCCCCAAGGAGCACTCCCAGCTCAGAAATGCTCCTGCAAGGGACTCAGTGCAGGTGGTGTTGGCTGCCTGAGGGCCTGGCTGTGGGTCAAGGCTGCTCAGAGAGGGAGGGCAGGGCCAGCAGGGCACAGGGACTGAGCCCACAGCCACAGAATCACAGAATCACACAGAATCACAGAATCACAGAATTCACAGAATCACAGAATCACACAGAATCACAGAATCACAGAATAACAGAATCACAGAATTCACAGAATCACACAGAATTCAGAATCACAGAATTCACAGAATCACAGAATCACAGAATTCACAGAATCACAGAATAACAGAATCACACAGAATCACAGAATCCACAGAATTCACAAAATCATAGAATTCACAGGATCACAGAATTCACAGAATTCACAAAATCACAGAATCCACGGAATCTCAGAATTACAGAATCACACAGAATCAGAGAATTCACAGAAGCACAGAATCACACAGAATTCACAGAATTCACAGATTCACAGAATTCACAGAATCACTGGGTTGGGAGAGACCTTCAAGACCATCGAGTCCAACCCAGCCCCAACCCCTCAACTAAACCCGGGCACCCAGTGCCACATCCAGGCTTTGTTAAACACACCCAGGGATGGGGACTCCAGCACTCCCTGGGCAGAACATTCCAGAACTTTATCACCCTTTGTGTAAAGAACTTTTTCTTAATATCCAAGCTGTATTTCCCTTGGCACAGCTTGAGGCTGTGTGCTCTGGTTCTGTCAGAGCCACTGAGCTGAGCCTGGATTGGGGCAAAAAGGCCTGGGGACCTCTGGGTGAAGATCTCCAGGGGGAAGATCTCCATGGTGAAGATCTCCTGGGTGAAGATCTCAGGGTGAAGATCTCAGGGTGAAGATCTCCTGGGTGAAGATCTCCAGGGTGAAGACCTCCAGGTGAAGACCTCCATGGGGAAGATCTCCAGCTCTCTAGAAAAAGAAGTCCCAACACAGCTCTCAGGTGGTTCCTGCCCCTTTCAAAACCTCGATGTCCCTTCATGTCACAGGAAGAAAGGAATCCTGCAAATGTGCCCCTGCTGCCTCTGGAGCACAAAATGCCCTGGCACCGGGGAGCCCTTGGCCCAGCAAAATCCTGGGATTTCTACATCCTGCAGCTGCAGTTCCTAAGGAAAGAGGAGGAGGAGAGCAGGGACCCACAGCTCCTCACATGCCTGCAGGCTGCAGGCAGGCTGAGCCTCAGAGATCTCCTCAGACAGGAGCTGCAGCAGTGTCTGAGAGCCCTGGGGGTGTTATTGGGGTGGATTTGTCTGACAGCCTTTTAAACCTGTCTATATTTCTTGTGGCAACGAGTTCCGCACCAACACAGTGTTCAATAAATGCTCCTTTTTGGAGCCTGCCACGCTCAGGTGGTTTTGTTTTCCTGCTGGCTCTGCATGGCAGAGCAAACCTCAGGACACCTCAGAAAATGTCTGTGCCAAGCACGCACTTTTCTCCTGATGGATTCCCTTGCTCCTGGGGGTTAACAGGTGGTGCGGAGAAACCTGAGCTGCTGTTGGACAGTCAGGCTGGTGTCTCACTCCTCACTGACAGCAGGACCTGTCCAGAACATCAGCTGGAGCCTCACCTCGTCTCATCTCATCTCATCTCATCTCATCTCATCTCATCTCATCTCATCTCATCTCATCTCATCTCATCTCATCCCATCCCATCCCATCCCCATCCCCATCCCCATCCCCATCCCCATCCCCATCCCACCCCATCCCATCCCATCTCATCCCCATCCCATCCCATCTCATCCCCATCCCATCCCATCCCATCCCATCCCATCCCATCCCATCCCATCCCATCCCATCCCATCCCATCCCATCCCATCCCATTCCTTACCACGGAAGGGACACTTCCCACTGTCCCAGGGACACCTCCCACTGTCCTAGATGCTCCCAGCCCCAATGTCCAGCCTGGTTTTGGGGATCCAGGGGCAGCCACAGCTGCTCTGGGGATTCCATCCCAGCCCATCCCCACCCTCCCGGGGCACAATTCCCAATTCCCAGTCTCCCATCCCTCTGGCACTGGGAGCCACTCCCTGTGTCCTGTCCCTCCATCCCTTGTCCCCCGTCCCTCTCCAGCTCTTCTGGAGCCCCTTCAGGTCCTGCCAGGTCACATTAAAGTCACTCTGGAGCGTTCTTGTTCCACTTCCCTCATTCTGCAGGCCTGAGGAATTCAGTCAGGTTTTGTGGTCAGGTTTTGTGCCACTTCTGAGCCCTCAGAATGTGGAGGAAGAGGAGGATGAGGAAGAGGAGGAGGAGAAGCAGCTCCTCCTGCCCACCTGCGAGGACAGCAAACAGAGCTCTCCCCTGCCACACCCATGGACACACAGGCCAAGGGATTTTCCAGTGCTCAGGGATTGCTCTGGCTCAAACGTTTCCTTTCTGCCTTTTCTGTAATTGTATCAACGTGAGGGAAAAAAATGTAAATAGGAATTTTAATAAAAGTATAGCAGTAAGCAGATCTAATCTCTAACCTTTTGAAATATGAAGAAGCTGCTTTATCTGCTAGGAAGCACAATCTCTCCCCAGCAGAGATGGGAATTTGTGGGAGTTAAATTAACTAAGGCAGTGCTCCCCTCTTGCTCGTTGAATGTAAACGAAGCATATTGAGGATTATTGCAAAGGGAGAATTAATAAAACCAGGATGGGAAAGTCTCAGAGCCAGGCATGTTTGCTAATGGTTTCCCAGGCACGGGGAGAGCAGCCTGGGGTCCCAGCACCTCCTTCCCTGCTGCCAGTAGAAACAGGAGAAACCCTGTGGAAGGCTTTGCAGAGGGAACCAGGGAGCTGCTGGAGTGAGGAATGCTGCAATTCCATCTGCACACAGCTCTGCAAAGAAAATCATCATCACACACTGGGGGTGCTGGGTCTCCAGCTCTGGATTTGTGGGGGTCACTTGGCGTCCCCCCCTTACCTACTGTGGACTGCTTGTGGGATGGGTTTAATGTTCCTTCCAACCCAAAGCATCCCATGGTTTTATGATAATTTCTCCTGCAATTTCCCCATTTTCTGAACAAGTTTGGAGTGCACAGGGCCAGGAGCCCTGCCAGAACCTGCTCCTTGCCCAGCTGGGTGTCACTTGGTGTCACTTGTGTCAAAAAGTGGGAAAATTAAGTTGTGTATTGGTGTCACTTGGTGTCCCCTCATTTACCCACTGTGTGCTGCTCATGGATGGACTTTAATATCCCTTCCAACCCAAACCATCCCATGGTTTTATGATAATTTATGATAATTTCTCCTGCAATTGCCCCATTTTCTGAAGAAGTTTGGAGTGCACAGGGCAAGGAGCCCTGGCAGCACCTGCTCCTCGCCCATCTGGGATGCTCCTTCCTCCTCTCCTGGGCTGCTGTGCTGGCTGCAGGCAGCAGCAATTGGGCTCCCGAAGTGCTCCTTTGTCTGCTCAGAGGAGTGAATTGGCAGCAGCACAAAGACCTAAGGAAAATAATTCCCATTAAGCCAGGGGCACCCTGCCTGAGCAGAGACTGCCTCAGCCCCAGAGCTGTTCCTCCCACTGCCCCCTGCTCGGGATCTGTGATTGTTCCTGCCCCTGGCAGGGACTGCCCTGGCCTGCCGCGCACACCGTGCTCCATCCCACACTCTTTTCACAATTGTGCAAGCCTGGGGTTCTGCTTTCTTTGGTCTCCCTCTCAGCCTTGAAAAATATCCTGATTTCAGAGAGCTCTCAGCTCTATTCAAAGGGCTTCTGAATCCTCCCATTTTCCAGTCATTCATCCGGCCCGTGAGCTGCTGGGAAGAGCTAGTTCGTCCCTGGGGCTTTAGAAAAGGTTTAAAATTCACCTGTAAAGAGAAACAGAGGGACTCAGGGAGCCTGGGAGGGGATGTGTCACTCTCTGAAGTCCCTGTCATGTCTGAGGGACTCATTTGATTTCTGGCCAAATGTGCCTGCCTGGCACGGGGGCTGAGGGAGGGAGGGGCTGGCACCCGGCAGGAAAACTCCTGTGTCTTTATCAGATCACGGCACGAGCCCTGTGCTTGGAACCCAGGAATCTCCTGAGCTGGGAGGGCCCCACAAGGATCATGAGTTCAGCCCCAGACCCCCAACAATCCCACCCTGGGCATCCCCACAGGCTCCTGGAGCTCTGTGCGCATTCCCTGGGGATCCTGGGCAGTGCCAGCACCTCTGGGGGAAAAACCTTTCTCTGAAATCCATCCCAAACCCCCCTGGCCCAGCTCCAGGTGTTCCCTGGCTCCTGTCCCTGTCCCAGGGTGCTGCAGCCCCAGGGAGCACCAGGACTGTGATGGCATTGCTGTCCCCAGGCTCTGATGGCATTGCTGTCCCCCAGGCTATGATGGCATTGCTGTCCCCAGGCTCTGATGGCATTGCTGTCCCCCAGGCTGTGATGGCATTGCTGTCCCCAGGCTCTGATGGCATTGCTGTCCCCCAGGCTGCCCATCCAGGTGTGGGGACAGCTCTGGGTGAGCTGACACAAGATGAGATCTGGGGTCACACATCTTCCAAGCCCTGGCAGGCTGCAAATGCACTCCTGTGTGGCCTTGGCTTTGTGCTGTGAATTAAAACATCCAGAACAGAGTCAGAGCCAATGATGGCATGTGTGCAGGGAGGAACAGGCCCATCCACATCACCTCAGGGCTGTGCTGGGCTGTCCCTGTGGCCTGGCTGAGCTGGGATGGACGCAGGGATGGTTGGGCTGACTGGGAGCCCTCTGAGTGCCACATTGTGGGCTTGGATCAAATTGGGCAGCATCAAATCAGTGCTAATTGCTCTCATCTCTCTGCTGTTATCACCCGAGTCCAGCCCTGGCTGGTAATGACCCTGCAGGGTGGGGATGTTCAGCCTGGCTCCTTCCATCTGCTCCTCTGCTGGCTCCTCCTGCCTCAGGCTGAGCTGCAGGGCAGCCTGGATGGATGGATGGATGGATGGAGGGATGGATGGATGGATGGATGGATGGATGGATGGATGGATGGATGGATGGATGGATGGATGGATGGATGGATGGATGGATGGATGGATGAAAGGACACAGGGATGGAAGGATGGATGGATGGATGGATGGATGGATGGATGGATGGATGGATGGATGGATGGATGGATGGATGGATGGATGGATGGATGAATGAATGGATGATGGATGGATGGATGGATGGATGGATGGATGGATGGATGGATGGATGGATGAATGGATGATGGATGGATGGATGATGGATGGATGGATGGATGATGGATGGATGGATGGATGGATGGATGGATGGATGGATGGATGGATGGATGGATGGATGGATGGAGGAGTGGCTGTTGGCTGTGCCAGATCCCATCAAAAGCAGCTCTGTGGGGCACTGATGGAGCTGGGAGAGGAGCCTGCCCTGGTGGCAGGGACAGGCTGTGCCGTGCTGCTGATGGAAGTGACAACAGGGACTCTAATGACACGGAAAAGAAAAGCTCCCACTGCTCTCCCTTCTGTGCAAACGCAGCCAGGTAAAGGAAATTAACCCCTGACAGCCCAGCTGGGCACAGCCAGGTGTCCCCTCAGGTGTGTGCTGCTGAGGAACCCTGGAGAAGCCCCAAACTTGCAGTGCCAAAGGTAGGAAGGCAAAGCAGATCAAAGGATCTTTGCCAGGCTGGCAGGGCTGGAGGAGCCATCACACAGGAGAGCAGTGAAAGGTCTCTCCAATTCTGAGGTCTCTCCAATCCCCTTTTTCTCTCTGCATCCCCAGGGGTGTCACAGATTGCAGAGAATGTTTGGAGGGCTTCCCCTCTGCTGGATTGTCTGTTAATATCAGGAAGGAACCAGCAAGAAAAATGGAGAGGTGATTTATAAGGCTGGATTGAGAGGACAAGGGGGAATGGCTTCAAACCAAAAAAGGGGAAATTTAGGTTGGGTATTAGGAAAATATGGGGTTTTGCAGAATTGCAGTGGTAAAAGCACTTTCTAAAGGCTTCTCCATGAGCAGAGCTGGATAAATAATGAGGAATTTCTCATTTGCTGTAGAAGTTTCTTTGTTTTCTGCTTGCAGATGGCTCCATTTAAAGGGAGTGCATTGCTGCCATGCCTGTCCCCAGTGCTGGGGACACCTCAGGGATGTCCCTGCACCTCTCCCAGGTGGACACAGCCTTTTCTGCACAGGTGGGCACAGCCTGGCAGCCTCCTGCCCCTGGGTGAGACAGAACAGGAGCCAGGGACAGGTGGCAGCTGCAGGACAGAGCTGGGACAGCCACTGCACTGGGCTGAGCCATGGGAACAGGGAGAAAGAAACGAGAGGTTCCCATGGGGAAGGAGAATCCCAGCTCCTCCAATTGTACAAAACCACACAAGCCACAGGATCCTCTCAGGCAGCAGAGAACAAACCAACAATGAAAAGCTGGTGAGGTGTCCCTATTTCTTGTCCTGTCCTTCGAGGCAGCTGCTCAGGAGCTGCAGGAGAGGCTGAGCACGTCTGGCCCTGCCTGTGTGAGGCTCTGCCACCCCTGTGCCTGCTTGTCCCCCTGGCATTTCCCTGCTTGCCACCTGGAACAAGCAGCCTCCTCCAGCCTGCAGCAAACCCGGGATCCACCCATCCCTACTCAGGCAAGAAGGAATCCAGCTCCACAGAAATAACCCCCCAAACTCCTATCGGGATCTTTTTGTAGCTGCATTAATTTTAGAAGGAAAATTAGGTCCGAAGTGCTGGGCTCATTTTAATGAAGATTCACGGTCACAGCCGAATCCCCCGGCGAGCAGGAATCAGCTTTTGAGCACATCAGAGTCATCAGAAACTCCTCTCAAAGTCATCCGAGGCCGATGAGGGGCAGGACAGGGGGCTGAGGGAGGGATGCTGGGGAGGAATCGGATTTCGGGACTTGGTGGACCTGCACTTCCCTTCCCTGCCTGCAGCCGCGGCTGCTCCGGCTCGGAGATGAAAGCACCCGGCAAAGGAGATAAACACGAAAACAGCTCTGGAACAGTCACGCTGCCAAAAACAGCCCGGGGAGGATGGGACGGGAGATGAAAGAGAAAGAGCTGGAGGTTTTGGAGTGACTGCAGGTGGGGCTGGAGCTGTCACAGAGCCCCTGTCACACAGCCTGGGGGGAGTGCAGCTCAGGCATTTCCCCCACAAGCATCTCAGCTCTGTCCTTCCTTCCCACAGCCAGAAACGCGGCTCCAAACCCCAGGGAAGTCCCAGAAATCCAGCGTTGCTCCTTAGGGACTCTTCCCTTCTTTCCACATTTGCTTCAGCTTCTTCTCTCTGGAATTTTGGCCCCAGGCAAGGCAGTGGATTATACCGGGCATCCCGGGGAGCTCTGTCCTTCTTCAGCATGCTCTGGCGTTAATAAATTGAGCAGCAGGAGGAGGCAGAGGCATCTGGGTGGGGTTTCATCGTCCCCTCGGTGTGATAAAGCTGTGCTGGCACCAGGGGAGCACCACCAAGGCTCAGCTGGCTCAGGCACAGAGGAAAAGCCAATCTCAGCCCCCAAATACCCCGTGGGGCAGAAAACCTGACCCTCAGCATTTCACTGGGCACTCTCTGTGCCCTTGCAATGGTTGGTGTGAGGACAGAGCTCTGCCAGGTGTTTCTGTCTCAAACCATTGGATCTTTCCCCCAAGGACTGCCTGCAGCAGGACGCTGGGTTTTTGAGTGGCAGCTCCTCTCCCCTGAGCAGAGCCACTGCACAGACCCCATTCCTGTGTGCAGGGGTCACAGGTGAGGGAAGGACCTGCACTGCTCCATCTGGGTGCCTCCCACGCTCTGCAAAGCCTTGCAGAAGCACAGACAGAGTTCCAAGGCAGCCCAGGGCTGAGGATGTTTCTGTGGTGAGTTTGATGAGGACACGTGGCAGGGCCACGGTTTGGAGATGGTCTCCCTGCATCAGTCAAATCTGCTTTGCAGCCTTTGGTGTCAGGGTTTGGCAGCCACTCACACCAGGAGAATTATCCCCAGAGGAGCTGGGCTCAGGGTACTGGGGTTCAGAGGGGTGCATGAATTAATTAAACCAGCTTAGACTAAGCCTGGGTGGCCACGCTGGCCTCCGGCTGCCTCAGGTTTGAGCCTGGGCTCAGGCACTGCCCATGGTGCGGATTCACCTGGGCACCTCCCTCACCTCAGCAGCCATGGAAGGGTAGCAGCCCTTCCTCCCATGAGCAATGAAGGGATTTTCCATTTCTCCAGGTGCTCCCCAGCAGCAGAGCAGCTTCAGATGGCACAGCCAAAGCTTTCCTTGGCAGCCTCACAGCCTGTGGGCTCTCCTAAGGGAGTTATCAAATGAGCTCTGGGCACTCACACCTCGGTAGCTTGAGGAGATGATTCCCACAGGGTGCAAGAAGGGATTTTTAGGGGTGGTTCTCCCTTCCTCCTACACTGCTCTCCCAAAAACTGCCTGTCTGCAGCTGCAGGGATCCCCTCAGCTCCCACCTCCGTGTGCTGCTCCTTGCTGGGATTCCTCACTGTCCTCTGTGTGTCCTTACAGCTGGCAGCACATGGGCTCCATCAGGAAATGTGTGTGGAGGCTTTGGTTGGGTTTGCAGGGGGACACGGAGGAAGCACCAGGGCTTTGAGGGAATTCTGCCCGGGTGGACGTGGCTCACAGCAGTGAGAGCTGCTGTGCCTGAAGGGATTTTGCTCAGAGCAAACCTGTGGTGGCCGTGCCAGGGTCACTGGGCAGCCCAGGGCAGTGCCAGCCCTCTCCTGCTGCACCCCAGAGCTCTCCTGGAGCAGGAACAGCTGGAAGGAGTGAAGAGTGTATCGGGAACAGCTGGAAGGAGTGAGGAGTGTATGGGGCTGGGGTGGGAGTGCTGCTCTCTCTCCACGCCGGGCACATCAGGGAGCAGGAGCTGGCACTCAGCTGGGCTCAGTGCACCTTCCCAGCGAGGCGCCAACAGCTCCAGGCTGGAGCAGCAGTCCTGGGAAGCCTGGGAGAGGCTGTGCAGGGCTGGCAGGGCAGAGGGGACAGCACGGCCTGGGGGCAGCACGGCTGGACAGCCCTGGGGACAAGGTGTGCCCAGCACCAGGCTGTGCTGTGGGCACTGCCCTGGCACAGAGATAAGGTCACAAACACCTACAGGGACCACATTCCTGCAGGGACCACAGGGACCACGGCCCCGGGGACAGCCAAGGGGTTCACACCTCACACACAGCTTTAGGGACCACATCCCTGCCAGGACCACAGCCCCGGGGACAGCTACAGTGTCACTCACCACATCCCTGCCAGGACCATATCCCCGGGAACAGGTACAGGGTTCTTACCCCACACACACCTTTAGGGACCACATTCCTGCCCATCCCTGCCAGGACCACCTCAGACCAGGAACAGATCCAGTGTCACTCACCACATCCCTGCCAGGACCACATCCCGAGGGACACGCACCAGCTGTCACACCCCTACCCGTACCCCTGCCCCGAGCCCTTTCCCCTCTCCCTGCGGATCCCCCCTCTCTCGGGCGCTGCCCCGGGCGGGCGCTGCGGGCTGCGGGCGCTGCCCGTGCGGGCGGAGCGGGGCCGGGGTGCCGGCGGAGCGCGGCGCGGTCCCGGTGATGTCAGGAGCGGCCCGGCAGCGGTGGGCGGTCCTTCCCCGGCTCCCGGCTCGGCTCGGCTCGGCTCGGCTCCGCCCCCCGGCTGGGCTGGGAGCGCGGGCAGCCCCGCGGCCCCGCTGCAGTCCCGCTCGCTCCGGCATGGTAAGGCCGTGGGCACGGGGCGGGCGGGCGGGGGCGGGCCGGGCTGCCCGGGGCGCGGCGGGCTCTCACCCTCTCCCCGTCTCTCGCAGCCCCTCTCCGGAGCAGCGCCGGGACCCCGCCGCCTCCAGCCGCGCTCCTCCGGGCTCCGCCGCTCGCCGGCATGAGCACGAAGCGTCCGGCGCCGGGCGGCCGCCGCTGAGGAGCCGAGAGCGGGACCCCCGGCCGCGCCCCCCGCGCCCGCCCCGCTCCATGGGGCAGCGCCGCTGAGCCCCCGCCCGCCCCCCCCGAGCCCCCCGCGCCTCGCCCCTCGCCATGGGGCCGCGGCACCTGCTGCTGCCGCCGCTGCTCCTGCTCTCCCTGCAGCTCCTGGCCCTGCTGCCGCCGCTGCCGCTGCCCGCGCAGGCGGCCGGGCCCCCGCGCCAAGGGCAACCGGACCCAGGGGGCGGCGGCGGCGCGGCGGACCCCTAAGCCGGGCAGGGAGCTCCTGAACCAGACGCTGGCGGGCCCGGGGGCCGCCGCCCCCACGGCGCTGCCCGGGCGCGGCAAGGGCGCGGGGGGCGGCAAGGCGGCCCCCGGAGGCGGGGGCTCGGCCCCGGCACACGAGACGTGCTGGGGCTACTACGACGTGAGCGGGCAGTGGGACAAGGAGTTCGAGTGCAACAACAGCCTGACGGGCTTCCGCTACTGCTGCGGCACCTGCTTCTACCGCTTCTGCTGCAACAAGCGCGCCGAGAAGCTCAACCAGAGCCTGTGCCGCAACTACAAGAGCCCCGAGTGGGCCCACCCCACCACGGCCAGCGGCGCCCTGCCCGCCGACGGCGGCGACGGCGGCGACGGGGACGCCAACAAGTACGACCCGGACAAGGACAGCACCAACGCCACCGTGTACATTTCGTGCGGGGCCATCGCCTTCGTGCTCATCGCCGGCGTCTTTGCCAAGGTGGCCTACGACAAGGCGCGGCGCCCGCCCCGGGAGATGAACATTCACAGGTACTTTCATGAGCATTCGCTCCTTCCCCTGATCCCCCTCACCGAGCTTCCCCCTTGGCACAGTCTGCTCAGGGTTTCTCTAGTGAGAAACTGCGGCCACTCGCCCTGGAAGACAGCGTGGTGTCAAGCTAGAAACCCTGCAGCTGCCCAGCCGAGGGCTCTGTTTGAGTGCCCAGCTGTGCAGCCTGCCCGAGAGTTTCCCGTGGCACGGCTCCTCCAGGGATTCCCCCTTTGGACTTGCTGCCCAAGGGCTCAGTTTTTACACCGCTGTCCAGGGGCTCTTCCCCCGTGCTCTCTGCCTGAGGAGTGTCCCTGTGAAGCACCCACTTGGGTCTCTACGCTTTGCTCTGGCTCTCCATGAGTTTCCCCTGCCAGTCCTTCAGAGGATTTCCCCAGTGCCATGTCTCTCCGACGGCTGTGCCACCTGGCCAAACGATTTCCCTTTGTGCTGCCGCTTCGAGGGGTCCCCCCTTGAGCCATTTATCCAAGGGTTTCCCCCTTCGCGAGGGCTGCGTAAGGGTTCCCTTAGACAAAGGGTTTTCCCTTTCCATCCTCTGCCCGGGAGTTCCTCCTCCCTACGGTCCGACCAGGGCCACCCGCATCCCTCTGTCCATCCCACTGCCCACCCCGGGGCCCGTCCTGGTGCTCCGCGGCCGCGATTGTGCTCTCCTGTCGCGAGTTCAGCACCGGCTCCGCGGACAGCTCCGGGACAGCTCCCGGATAATTCCCGGGCTATTCCCGGGTAATGCCCGGACAGCTCCGGGACAGCTCCGGGACAGCTCCGGGACAGCTTCGGGTTAATTCCCGGACAGCTCCGGGACAGCTCCCGGATAATTCCCGGGTTGTTCCCGGACTGTTCCCGAACAGCTCCGCGCTGCCCCGCTCTGCCCAGAGTCCGTCCCGGAGCTCCACGCGTAGCCGACCCCGGCACCCCGGCACTCCTTCCTGCCCCCGGCACCCCCTCCTGCCCCTGGCATTCCCCTCCTGCCCCTGGCATTCCCCTCCTGCCCCCGGCATTCCCCTCCTGCCCCCGGCGCCCTCCTCTACATCCCAGAACGTCGCCCTTGCCCCTCGGCATCCCGGCACCCCTCTCCTGCTCCCCAGAGCCTCCCTCTGCACCCCGACACCCCCTTTTACCCCTCGGAGCCCCCTTCTGCTCTCCGGCACCCCGATACCCCCATCCTGCCCCCCGGAGTGTCCTCCAGCATCCCGGCTGGGCTCCCCTGCACTCTGCATCCCTCCTCCTTTCCCCGGGACCCCTCCACATCCTCCTGCCCCCAGGCATGCCCCTCCTGCCCCTGGGACCTCCGCACATCCCTCCTGCCCCTGGCACTCCCCTCCTGCCCCCGGCACTCCCTCCCTGCACCCGGGGATCCTCAGCAGCCCCCAGACGCCCCCATCTCCCCTCCAAGCCTCCCCAGAGCTCCCCCAGAACAGCCGCGGATCCTGTCCTGTCCTGTCCTGTCCTGTCCTGCCTGGTCCTGCCCGGCCAGGGGGAAGTTTGGGATGTGCAGAGGCGATGGATCAGAACCCCCGGGGGAAGTTTGGGATGTGCAGAGGCGATGGATCAGAACCCCCGGGGGAAGTTTGGGATGTGCAGAGGCGATGGATCAGAGCCCCCAGGGTGGTGCTTTCCCCGCGGGGCTGCTGGGGCTGTGTGGGGCGGCTCTGGTGGTGGCAGAGCTCCATTCTTTCCCTGTTTCACTCGCTCCCTCTCGGATCCCGGGCAGCCCATCCCTGCCTGTCCCCGCGGGGCTCGCTGCCCCCTCGCTGCTGTAAGGACAGGAGCTCTCTGTGGCACACACAATCCTGCTGCACAGCAAAAGCTCGGACGGCTGTAGCAATCCTCCTCCTGGACAAATGCGTGTTCTCTCTCAGTTCATATTTATTTTATGATGAAAAAGTCCCTCCAAATGATGAGTGCTGCTTGCGTGCTGCGAATGCGAGAGCTGCCTGTGTCTGAACATAAAAACTGGTCAGAAGCTTCTGTAGAAGAGCAGTGCTGGCCATCAGGGGGAAAGTCCTCAACTCTAGCAGATAATGCCTCCTAAAAATGATTTTAGTGAAGATTTTTTAATCAGAACTCCTGAAATCATTGAGCATATTTTAAAGGCTGAACTTCAGCTGTAACCAACAGAGACTGGGGGGAGAAATATTAGTTTCTGGGAGGAAAAAGAGATGAGTGACGCAGTTTTTATTTATTTGGGGTGATGTTTTTGATTTAGACTCCTCCCTGCAGTGAGGACACACTGTGAGGGTGAGGTTTACATTTGCTGGGGGTCTGGCCCACATATTCCACTCCAAATTCCACCTGCCCCTGGTCTCTGCAAGAATTTAACTCCACACTGTCAAAAACTACACACAGCTGTGTAGAGGCAAGGGTCCTGCAAGTGGCTTAGCCAGAAAATCGTTTTTTGTTAATGAAGGGATGGTTCCCCAGCTGGCCAGCTCTTCTGGCTTCAAGGCAACTTTGCCTGGGCCTTATCTTCACACTAAATTTGGAAATCTGGGTTGGATGTCCATATGTTACTTCTGCGCCAGCTCCAGCCTGCTGCAGGGTTGGATCCTTCACCCTTGGAAATCAGAGCCAGTGTTGCCAGACTTGTCTGGATTCTTCCTGATGTTTTCATTTCTTTGATGCTTGCTTTGCTTTATTTAGATAAGTTCTGCTGAAATGATTCACCTGTGTGTAGAAGTATGAATGGCAGATTGAGTGCTCGGGAAGCTTGACTTCCAGAGCATTTTAAGGAGTTGATTGACTTCTATAATATGGTAGCTGGTAAAAGATTATACCTTTCAGAGCTGTGTTACCTGAACTTGATCAACATCACACGAGGGTTTAAATATTTTGAAGTGCATCTCCCGCACTGGGCTGAGTGCTCTGGGTGCTCTAAGCAGAATGTAAATACCAGCAGAGGAATGGTTTGTCTTTGTCTCTGACAGCTGCTGGGGAGGAACAGGGAAGGAGGAAAGCAGGTTGGGGTCAGATATTTCTGTCTGTTTGAGGTCGTGTCAGCTGGAGGGAAGTGTGACATCCAGAATAATTCTCTGTAGTGCTGGCGAGTGCACCAAACCTCAGAGTGCATCCTCTGGGAGGAGCAGGGCAGCAGCACGAGCACAGCTTGCTACAGGGGCTGGAGAAAGCCTCTTGGGCTCATGTCCCACAGGCAGGGAAGATCAACCAGAACTTCCCTGCGCCTCCCCACGAGCAGGACCACACCGTCAATTTTATTTCCTTGTAAACGCTCACAGAGCAGTGTCGTGTGTGGATGTCATCCCTCTGCCCATTCCTCATCCAGCTTTTAAAGAAAATCCTCATGAACTCACTTAGAGAGAACATTGTGAGGGAGGCAGGGCTCCTACAACGTCTGTTGGTGGAAGGAGGGTTTACAGATGCCCAGGAGAGCTGTCAGTGAAGGGCTGGCTGTGCATGTGCAGCTCCGAGCTGGAACCAGCTCCAGTTTCCAGGCACTGCCACGTCCCTTTAAAGCAAAGCACTGCTGTGATTCTGGGCTCACCAGCACTGATTCAGGCCTCTCTAACAGCAGTTAAGTGGAAGTCCTTTGAAAACCAGGAGCTGAAATATTCCTATTGTGCAGAAACACTTGTAATGCTTTCAATGGAACTGATTTTTTAAAATTTTTTTTGGCGAGTACAGGATCTTTGAGCCTGGCTGTATAGAACTGCCTCTTGCTTTGGGGGTTACACAGCCAGAACTTTGCTGGGCTCCAGGTAGGAGCTGGGGCTGGTTTTGAGAATTACACCCAGCAGTGTTGTGTGTGCTGATGCTCTTTCGTGCATTGGTGAGGATGGTTTGTTTCTGTCTCATTGCCAGGACTGTTTTCTTCTCTTGAGCATTTCTTAAGTGAAATTTAAGAGGCATTTGTTTTACTTTCAGTCTGGGGGTGAGTTAGGGAATCCCTGAGCAGGGAATATCAGCTGGTTCTTTCAAAGCTGGGTGAGTTTTAGTGCAGCATGAAGGGGTGACACAGAATGTTCTCATTCCGTGGCCGTGACCCTGCATCCCCACGCTACAGACCACAAATAATTCACAGATGTAGCCCTGCTCCACGACCCCTGCTTAGCCTCAGCAGCAGCCACTGAGCTGGGAATGCACAGCTTGGAACTGGACTGAAATATCCCCACTGGTCAGCTGGGGCCAGAGGGACATGGGGGCAGAGCTGGCCCCGGGCCACTGGCCGGAGCCCAGCTGCTCTCCTGGGAAGCTGCACAGGGATTTTTCCCAGCAAACCAGCTCTGTGTGCTGCTGAAAGGCCTTGTCTGGCCCTGCATGCAGCGTGGCTGAGGGGTGGGAAGGGGAGAAGGGAAACAGGCTCTGTGCTGGGCTTCACTTCCCCCTCCTCCCACAGCATCTGTGCTGCTGCAAAGAGGGAAGAGCTCTGTGCTGATCTTCCCTTCAGCCGCTGCCTCTCCTGCTCTGGGAGTGATAACTGCCAGCTTTTAGAGATGAACATCCTCTGCCCATGTAGGGACCTGAGTTTAATTGATCCACTCCTGCTTGTTTCTGCTCCGTGGCTCTGAATTCCAGCAGAGCCAATGGATGTGTCTGCTCCCAGATCCAAGGAGCTGCTGCTCTGTGTGAGCAACACAGCTTGAGATACAGCAGGGTTTGTGTTCCTCAGGCTGCATCCCCCACAGCCCAGGGCCCTGTGCTTGCTGAGGGGCTGCTGGAGGGAGCTGCTTTCAGCTGTGAAGGTTATGAGCAGTGCCTCTCTCCAGCCCTGGTGTTTGAGGCAGGGATCACAGGCAGCTCCTTCAGCTCTGCTCTCTGCTGCTGGAGCCAAAGGATCAAACCCCACGGTCCCCAGGGCAGGGAGGGAGTGCTCTGAACACTCCTGGCCACAGGGACTCTGCAGGAGCTTTTCTTTCTTGGATGCTGTTCCTGCTTCCAGTCTCTTTCCACTGATGTGTTTTTGTGCTCTGCCTTTTTTCACTCTGCTCAGACTCACTCGGGTGCCTTGCAGCTGCTCTTTGCCCTGCTTTGAGTTGTTTAATCCTGATGGCTTCTGAGTCCCTCCTCTGAAGTGCCCTGTCCCTCTCACAGGCACAGAACACAGGTCAGACTGAGCTAAGAAAAACCAAAAAAAGGTGCAGCCATAAAATCCCAGAATCACAGAATGGATGGGGTTTGAAGGAGCCTTAAAGATCCTCTCGTTCCACCCCCTGCCATGGGCAGGGACACCTTCACTGGTGACCTCAGACAAGTTCCTCAGGACTGGTTCTGTTTCACACCTGGCTGGGTTTGGGGTTATTCCTGAGCAGGGAGAACACCTGGATCTTGTCCTTTTGCAGGTGAATGGTCCAGATGCAGACCCAAACCCAAACCCAAACCCAAACCCAAACCCAGGCCAGTGTGTGTCTCTGCGTGCCTGTACCTGTACAAAACATTTTTCCTTTTGTTTCACTTTCGTGCACTGGGAGAGCTCCAGTCTGGAGCCCTGGTTGTGGTTTGCAGTTTGATAATTGGGTTTTTTGCTGTGTTTTCCTCTCTGAGTCTATTTTATGAAGAGATTGACTCTGTGGGAGCACAGAGGCTGCCTGGCCACTGACATCCTCTGGATGCTTCTGGGCTCCTCCTCTCCCTTTGAACTTCTCCCACTACGAGAGGCCAGGCTCAGGAACCGTGCTGCCTCCACCAAATCAGCTCAATGTCTCTAATTCCCATTTATTTGGCATTTTCCTGCTTGCTAATTAACTTTTTCTGTTAGTCCAACTCCATCATGAGGTGTCGAGGGAATCCAGTGTAGCTCTGAACTTCCATTCCTTTCAGTTTTGTAATCTCTTATGTCCTTAACTAGCAGTTGATCTCTGTGCCTTTGGAGATCAGATGCCTTTTAAAATTTCTGTTTCGCACAAGATCTGAACTTTCTGGGGCAGATGAGATCGGGGCATGTGCTGCTTGCCTTTGCCCCCACTCACATGGGCTGGCTGTGCCTCCTCAGATCTGTGTGTGCCCTGCTTGGAGGGCTCAGACATCTCCTTCCCCAGGTGGATAAACACAGAATCCTTCCACAATAAATGCTGGGCTGTGCTGTCACCACAGCCTCCTTTGTCGTGAGGGCTCTTCAGAGCAAGCTCCGCTTTCCTCAGCGAGTTCCAAGCCCCTGAGCTGTGCTCAGAGCAGAGGATTTGGTGTGGAAAACCAGAGCCCCTGTGCTCGACCCCTCCCCAGGTGCACTGTGTGAGCCCTGGGTGCTGTCTCTGTGCTTGTGCCTGGGGATGCACAGCACGAACAGAGCAGGACAGAGCTGGGCCAGCACAGCAGCATCCCCACAGCCTTGCACACCCAGCAAATCCTGCTGGTTTTATTTGCTCTCCTTCCTATGTGCTCTGTCCCTGTCCTGCTCTCCCCTGGTGCCTCTCCTGGTGCATCTCCTTCCAGGGAGCCTCCCCATTGTGCTGCGAAGAGCAGGGTGGGTGCAGGTGGGATCTAGGGGTCCCAGGGCTGCTCCCCCTGCAGCCAGCCTCAGCCTCGAGCACCTGGGGGTACCAATCTTCTCCTGACTCACTGTCCCCAGCAGCCTGGCCATGTCCTGTCCCTGCTGAGGACACTTTGTGCTCAGGGTGACATCTGAGAAACACCCATTGGAAAGATTCATTTTAAGTTTTAGCTAACAAATCTTTACGTGACAGTTTTGTTCTCTTCGGGCCCGCTGCGTCCAGAGGAACTGGTGTCACCCATTTGGTGTCACCCATTTGGTGTCACCCATTTTGGGCTCAGTCACTGCTGGCAATGCCTTGCCCACTTCACAGCAGCAGCCAGAGATTATTAATTTTCTGTTGGACATTGGTGCCACGTGTGTGAAGTGTCTTTGGAGCTGGATTAAATTCCAGGAGCTTCCCGAGTCGTGTTTGGCATTAAGAGTTCTCAAGAGACATCTGATTTTTTCCTGTGTGCCCTGGGCATGCAGGACCTGGCTGGAAGCACCTGGAATGTGGGAATGCCCCAGGTCTGGCCAGCCCTGGGCACACAGGACCCAGCTGGAATGGTCTGGAATGTGGGAATGCCCCAGGAATGTGGGAATGCCCCAGGACCTGGCTGGCACCACCTGGAATGTGGGAATGCCCCAGGAATGTGGGAATGCCCTGGGCACAAATGTCCCAGGACTTGACTGGAGCACTTGGAACGTGGGAATGCCCCAGGAGAGGCCAGCCCCAGGTGTGCCCAGCATCTGGAGCTGCCCAGGGCACGGAGCAGGTGTGGGGACAGCAGCCACGCCATGAATAATGCACAGCTGCTCTCTGTGACAGTGCCTGTGACCCAGGTGCTGTCCCTTCCAGGTGAGCTGGCTCCAGGCTGGATAAATCCATCTCCTGCCATAACTGCCTCTTTCTCTCCCAGTTACTAACAGAGCATAGGGGAGTCTCTAACCTGGCTGGTTTTGTAGTGAAATCCTGGCTGTGCTGGAGTGATTGGAGTTCTGCCACCAGCTCCATCCCTGCTCTGCTTTCAGCAGCTGCAGCTCAGCCAGGCACTGCTCCCTCCACTGCTCTGCCAGACCTGTTTGGTCACTCTCCTTCCACTCTTCCCCAAATTCACAGGAGCTTGGAGCAGGAAATTCTGTTTTCTAGCACCCCCTTGTTAAGATCTGCACGAGAGGGGATTTTTAGAGGTGAATCAGTGAAGTTTTGAGGTGCACCCCTGCATTGCTGGGAACAGGCAGCTCTTCCTACCCAGCGCCCCCATTCCCCTCAGTCCAACCTCATTTCCCTCCCAGCCTGCTGGAGCTGCCACCAGAGCTGCCCTGGTGACAGCAGAAAGGACACGTGTCCCTGAACACCCCCCAATTAACACTCACACGGTTAATTGGTGTTGGCAATCTGTGGCTATGGGGAAAGTGGGACAACACAGCCAGAAAGGCTCTGGGGAGGCCAGCAGGACACTGAGGGAGCAGAGTGAGGTTCTGGGCTGGGTTAGAGGGGCAGGGTGAGCTGGTCCCTCCCAGCTTCACCTTCTCCCTGACTACAAAGCCACATTTGGGATCAGAGTCTGTCACTTCCCCTTCCAGCACCAGTCCCCAGCTGATTGCCAGCCTTGCTGCCCCACTACTTCCATCCACCCCCTCGATTCCTTTGGATTTACACCTAATCCTTTCGATTTTTCCTTCTGAAAGCTGATGACCCCCAGCGTTCATCCCACTGGGTTTTTCCCCAAATTTGTGCAGAGTGCCATGAGAGCCACCCCAGGGAGCAGGGCCTGGCCTGGGCTGTCCATCTGTGACCGCGTTCACAGGGGTCTGAGGGTGAGGGAAGAGACGAGGATCTGACTCCATGTTTCAGAAGGCTGATTTATTATTTTATGATATATATTATATTAAAACTATACTAAAAGAATAGAAGAAAGGATTTCATCAGAAAGCTAGCTAAGAATAGAAAAAGAAAGAATGATAACAAAGGCTTGTGTGTCGGACAGAGAGTCCGAGCCAGCTGGCTGTGATTGGCCATTAATTAGAAACAACCACATGAGACCAATCACAGATCCACTTGTTGCATTCCACAGCAGCAGATAACCATTGTTTAAATTTTGTTCCTGAGGCTTCTCAGGGGGAAAAATTCTAAGGAAAGGATTTTTTATAAACGATGTCTGTGACATCCACCCATAGATTTCCCTCCAGGGCAGTGCAGCCCCCTGGAGCAGCCTCCCAGCTGGCCCTGGCTGCCCTGGGTGAGGGTGGCACAGAGCCCCAGCTGGGGCTGGCACAGTGGTGACGCGAGGGAAAGGTGTCACAAACCCTTATCAGTGCCACGCTCCAGCTTTGTGCTCCTCAGATAAGAGATGTGGCGTCACAGGAAGGTTCCTGGAGTGTCTCATATCCTTGTGCAGGTGATTAGGGGGCTGCTGACATCAGTGGCACTAATTGTACCCAAATGGCTGCACACGTGGGACACAAATATTCCAGCGAGTCTGTTCTGCTGGAGCTGAGCAGTGGGCACTGAGCCAGCTGGAGCCAGGGGACTGTCACCAACAAATCTGCCTCTTTTAGGTGGGGCTGACCTCCCACCACCCCAGGGCTTTATGGAAATACACTGGAACCACACAGCACTGTGATGGAATTGGCACAGAATGTACCAGCTCCATCCCAGCCGGGCTTGCTGCTTTATTCTGTCCCATTTCCACTGCCCCAGCTCCTCCAGCCCATCCTGTGTGCCCACTCTATGTGCCCAGCTCCCTCTGTGTGCCCACCCTGTGTGCCCAGCCCACCCTGCCCTCTCTGAGTCCCTCCCTTGGAACCCCTGGAATGAAGTTCTGCAGTTCTCCTATTTCCTAGTATCAAAAACGATAACCAACTGTCATCATCACTCCACAACCACCCCCAAACAAACACAGAATTAACCCCAGAACTAACTCCCCCTCCAAAAAAATACCAAACAAAAATACAAACCACGATGACAAATCATCAACAAATCACTCACCGAATTTTACATTCTTGTAGCTTATAAAAAGCATGACACTGAAAAGCCTGCTTTGGTGTTTTCTCCTGCTTTCTGAGTGATTGCAGTCTGGACATTCAGAGAGACTTGGACAACTCTTCAAACGAGCCCAGGCCACCGTGGGCCAGTAAATAATGCAGTGGGTGGGATTGAAAAATGGCCCGCAGTGTTCGTGTGCTGCAGATGCCGTTAAATGCTCACCTGGTGCTGAACACACCTTGGAGATTCCTGCTGAGGGCTCGGATCTGCCAGCCTGAAAACATCCACGACAAATGGGATGGCTCCAATGGGTGTGTGCTCCCAGGCAGCAGGGTGGGGTGCAGTGGGGAGCTCCTGGCCTGGAGAAGCCACCAGGATTCCTGGGGTGAATGAGCCCTCTCCTCCCGTGCTGTGCCACAGGGCAGGAGCCTCAGGAGCAGCCTCAAGTCCTCATAGTGCCACTCTTGTTCTCCATGACCTTGGGCAAGGAGACAAAGGGCCAGAAGTGTCCTGTGGGTTGGGGACCAGTTAGGGACACCTCAGGCATGGCTGGGCATGGTGGGGAGCTCTGTGTCAGTCAATCCAGGAGCTTCGGGGCAACATCAAACACCAGTTCTTCACCAAACACCAGTTTCTAACAAAAAACCAGTTCCCACTCCCCAAACACCAGTTCCTCAATATCAGTTCCTCCCCAAACACCAGTTCCTCATCAAACACCAGTTCCTCAATACCAGTTCTTCACCAAGCACCAGTTTCTAACAAAAAACCAGTTCCCACTCATCAAACACCAGTTCCTCATCAAACATCAGTTCCTCCATAGCAGTTCTCACTCCCCAAACACCAGTTCCTCCCCAAACACCAGTTCCTCACCAAACATCAGTTCCTCACCCAACACCAGCTCCTCCTTTCCCCAGGGGCAGACAGAAGGACTCCTGGCCTGCCCAAGGCTCAGCACCTCTGTTTTGTGGCTGCAAACAACAATCCCTTCACCCCAGGAGGATCAGCCTGTGTGCACACATAGATATCCCCTGGCTGGTTCTAGCCTCCAGGTCTGCTCTTTCTATAACCAAGGAATAATCAAAATAAAAAAGCGTAAAAATATCCTTATTCTGTACAGGCTGGTGCTGAACTGATGTGGTCCTGCTCAGGAGATCCTCCAAGAGTTCCTTCTGTGGAGCACATTAGTATTGCATCCATTATGCACAGGGACAGGGGTCTGGAGAGGAAATGAGTTGGAAAATGGAAGGGACCCAGGGCTCAAACTATTTCTCATGTGAAAGCCCAGAGCTGTGGCATTTAAGGGATGCCAATGGAAATGAGCAATGCCAGCATCCCTCTCGTTAATGTGCAGTGAGGGGATGTCTCCTCCTGACACCTTCCCTGGGACCTGAGCTGACTCCAGACGTGTTCCCCCTGCCAAGAGAAAAGAGATTTTCCAACTGCATCAGCTTTCAAGTGCCACTGTCCCTTACAGCCCACAGAGGCCACCCCTTTCCTGCTTTTCCTGAGCCCAGCAGAGAACTGGGGCTGCCCTAGGAAAATCAGGGCATTTCATGTGTCCATGATATTCACAGAGGGGTAAAAAAACCTTGGAATATCCAAGGGGGAGCCATTGGCTGCAGCTGCACTGGGTGACATTGCTTTTCCCTGGGAATGGCAGGGAGAGCTCAGCCATGGAAGCAATCCCTGCTGAGCACAGAGCCCAAGGTAGGCTCAGAGCTGAGCCAACATCAAGCCCTGCAAGCTGGTTAATCCATTTTTCTGCCTCGTGGTCTCCTTTAGAAACCACTGCCAGCACTGCTGGGGTCTGAGCGTTGTTTGAGCAGGGATTTCAGGATGTGGGGATCCTGATCTCAGTCAGTTTTAAGGGAGTTTGGCTGGGGCAGGGGGGTTTTGGCATCACTCTGAGGAGGTACCAGGGCTGGGGCCAGCAGGGGCTCCTGATGGAGGCTCTGTGTGCCAGGAGCAGTTTGTGATGATGGAGAGGCACCATAACCCTGGGCTGGAGTGAATTAGAGAGAGAGCAGATGAGACACCAAACAATGGCCAGGCAAGCCTGGAAAACCTTGCAGCAGATGCACAGAAAGAAACAGAGCTTTTAAGCCACATTTTTATATTTTATTATTACTGCTATCATTGCGTTTTTTCCCTCTGTTTATGGTATGAACCCAGCTGCTTTGGGTTCACAAGTGCAAACACTGAACTCTATGCTATTCTGAAACACTGAATTCTGGCTGTGTTAAAATACATTTCCCCCCCCCTTTTCTCCTGTCTCCCCAGGGCTCTGGCCGACATCCTAAGGCAGCAGGGACCAATCCCAATCGGACACTGTGAAAGAGAGACAATCTCGGCCATAGATACCTCCCCCAAAGAGAACACCCCCGTCAGGACCTCCTCCAAAAACCAGTACACCCCAGTACGCACCTCCAAGAGCAACCCAGGTAAGTGCTGCTCCCTCTGTCACATTTCCTGAAAAATCCCTTTGCCCAGGAGTTTTCTCCTGGGAAGCTGAGAAACCTCAGAGAAAAATGAAAACAATAATTATCTGGTTGCTTCTCCTGTGTTTTGCTGCTTTGGAATGTGTTTGGATATTATTTATCCAACATGTGAATTGTTTTCACTTAATGACCAATCACGGTCCAGCTGTGTCGAGGCTCTGGAGAGTCACAGGTTTTTCATTGGTATCTTGTTAAGCCTTCTGTGAGATGCTTTCTCTATTCTTTAGTATAGTTTTAGTATAGATATGATATGATATGATATAATATAATATAATATGATATAATATAATATAATATAATATAATATAATATAATATAATATAATATAATATAATATAATATAATATAATATAATATAATATAATATAATATAATATAATATAATATAACATCATATCATATATCAGCCTTCTAAGAACATGGAGTCAGATTCTCAATTCTTCCTTGATCCTGGGGACCCAGCAAATATCACACTCAGGGCTGTGTCAGGAGCCAGAAAAACAATATTATCTCCTTTGCTTCTCCTGTGTTTGCTGCTTTGGAATGTGCTTTGGAGATTGTTTATCCAACTGGTCATTTTTTGATTGGTTTCCTATGAATTGTTTTAACTTAATGACCAATCACAGTCCAGCTGTGTCAGGGCTCTGGAGAGTCACAGGTTTTTCATTAGTATCTTGTTAAGGCTTGTGAGATCCTTTCTCTATTCTTTAGTATAGTTTTTAGTATAGCCTTCTTTAATATAATATGAGTACATGAAATAATAAATTAGCCTTCTAGTTAGCCTTCTATCTCCTCTCCTCTCCTCTCCTCTCCTCTCCTCTCCTCTCCTCTCCTCTCCTCCCAATGAAATTCACAGGGTTTTTGGAGAGTTGGTGTGATTTCTCATATGTAAGTTAAATTTATGAGAGGAAGAAACTATTATGAGATATAAACTATGGAGGGAATGGATTTGTCTACTCAAAGCTCTCTGGTTTCACTATCAACTGCCTAAATAGACAGGAAGGAGCTGTTACACGGCACCTTTGGAATTATTTTCCCCTCTTCTGCTTTGGGACTTGTGCAAGTCACAAAACACATCTGTTGTCGTTTTCAGCTTCTTTTCATTAAGAAAAAAAGGAATTATTTTTGCCTGATCTCCCCAGTGGCCCAGGGGTTGCAGCCTCTTGGCTGCAGACGTTGTTGTGGTTTATTTAATGCTCCATGGATGGGTGATGGGCTGGTCAGTGGGCTGTGGCAGCTTCTCCATCACTCCTGGGCTGGATGTGGGGCTCTCCTCCTCAAAGCTGTGCCCAACTCCACTCAGGAGCTGCTCTGGTGGCATCTCCTGCCCTGTGTCACCTGGGTCTGCTCCTGTCCCTGCTGGGGCCCTTGGCTGCTTTGTGCCTGTTTGAAGGGGTTTGGTGCAAGGTCCTCCCCCTGTGGGGACAGGTGACAGCATCCCCTGAAGGTGACATTGTCCCTGCTGTCCCCTTTCCCTGAGAGCTGAGCAGATTCCTTTGCTTTCCCGTGTTCTCCCCCAAAGCAGGGAGCCCTGTGATTTTGTGTGTCAATTTGGATCTGTGAGATAAAGCCTTGGGCTGGAGAGCAGCCTTGAGGTGAAGTGTGTGGAACAGGGAATTGCTTCTGCTTATCTGAGGCTTGGAGCTGCCTCTGGAGAGGATTTGTGCTCCTAAAACACGAGGAGTGAGGGATTGTGGCCAGTGAGCAGGGACAGGCACCATCAGGGGGCAGCTGGGACATCACCCTCGGGGTGACAGGGGCCCAGAGAATGAGTCCTGAGGGCTGAGGGAGATGGGAAGGGGCTCAGCCTGGAGAAAAGGGGGATCAGGGGGAAATTCTGGCTCTGCACAGCTCCTGCCAGGAGGGGACAGCCCCAGGCTGGGCTCTGCTCCAGGGAACAGGGACAGGAGCAGAGGGAACGGCCTCAGGCTGGGTCAGGGCAGCTCAGGGTGGGCACAGCAGGAATTTCCCCATGGAAAGGGGCTCAGGGATTGGAAATGCCCAGGGAGGGCTGGAGTGCCCATCCCTGGAGGTGCCCAGGGAATTCCTGGAGGTGGCACTGAGTGCTCTGGGCTGGGGACAAGGTGGGGATGGGGCACAGGGTGGATTCAATCCTCCTGGATGCCTTTTCCAGCCTCAACAATGCTGGGGTTCTGTGCCATTGACACCTTCTAGAATAATGCTGGGATTTTATGCCATTAACTCCTTTTGGAATAATGCTAGGATTCTGTGCCATTAGCACACTTTGGAATAATGCTGGGATTGTGTTATTGACACCTTCTGGAATAATACTGGGATTGTGCCATTAATTCCTTCTGGAATAATGCTGGGGTTCTGTGCCATTGACACTTTCTGGAATAATGCTGGGGTTCTGTGCTATTGACACATTCTGGAATAATGCTGGGGTTCTGTGTCATTATAGCACCTTCTGGAATAATGTTGGGATTGTGTCATTAACTCCTTCTGGAATAATGCTGGGGTTCTGTGCCATTAGCTCCTTCTGGAATAATGCTGGGATTTTATGCCATTATAGCAACTTCTGGAATAATGCTGGGGTTCTGTGCCATTGACACCTTCTGGAATAATGCTGGGATTTTATGCCATTAGCACCTTCTGATGGCTCTGTGTGCCTTCCCTGGCTCCTGCTGCTCAGGGCACACAGATCCAGAAGGAAGGGGCAGCAGGAATCCTTGGCTGGCAGCTGGAAGCACCAGCTGGGTGCTGCAGGTCTGGCTTGGGGGCTGTGCTCAGGCACTGCAGACCTGAGAGGAGATGAATGGGAAGGTTTGGGGGGAAATGCTGACTGCAGGACCCCTGCCTGTTATCTGAGGATTCCAAGGGGGTTTTGAGACTTCCTGGGGCAGAAGTGAGGCAGGGAAGGACCAGAGCCCAGAGCTGTGAGCAGATCACACCTTGTGATGGAGTTGGACTAACAGAAGAAGTTAATTAGCAACCAGGAAAATGCCAAATAAATGGGAAGTGGAGATCTTGCAGAGTGACAGCACCCGGGCGGGAGCTGCTGGTCCTGCCTGAGGATGGGCACAGGAGGCCAAGAAGGGACAGGCAGGATGGGAGTAGCACCCAGCCCCTGCCTGGGTGATGTTTGCCAGGCTGGGTGAGGGGGAAAAGCCATCACAGAGGAGTCCAGGAGAGGGAGAGATCCCCAAAGGCACAAAGGGCAACACTCCCAGCACAGCTCCCAGCACAGCTCAGCTGGACTGAGCCCTCAGCAGCCCCTGGCACAGCTGGGAGGGGAGAACTTGCCTGAAAGAACTCGTTCCTGGCTCAGCTGGGGCCACCACCAGCTCACAGATCGCTCACAGAGACCACAGCTCATAAAACAGCTACACAGGTAATGTTTGCTTGGAATGTTTTATGGTCAGAGCAGGGCAATGCCTGTGGTGCCTGTGCTCAGTTATCAGCTAAATTTCAGATTATTGCTGGGATTAGGAAAGTGTACGAGTGGATGATAAAATCTTTCAGTTGGGAAGAAGCAAAACTTGGGAAACAAGGATGTGTTCCAGCTTAAATAGAATAAAGCTGGTCAGGCCTGGTGTGGAGAAAAAAAAATCAGCAATGCTTGTGTTTTGGGGACAAGGGGAAGAAAAGGAAAAAGAAAATTACAAAAAAAAAAAATAAAAGAAGGAGGAAATAGTGAGGGCTGGAGGAAAAAGAGGAAAACAAGTATGGGAAACAAGGATGTGTTCCAGCTTAAATAGAATAAAGCTGGTCAGGCCTGGTGTGGAGGAGAAAATCAGCAATGCTTGGTTTTGGGGACAAGGGGAAGAAAACAAAAAAAGAAGGAAATAGGGAGAGCTGGAGGAAAAGGAGGCAGTAATATGGAATAGCAGGATCCAGGCAAGGCACTGCTCACTGGGGCAGCAAATTGGCTCAAGGAGCCCACAGCTGTGGGGCTGGAGAGCAGCAGGTCTGGTGGCTGTGGCTCACTGAGGAGCCCAGAGGAGGAGAGGAGAGGCAGCCAGACAGGATTGTCCTCGTTGCACGGGGGCTGATTGAGTTTGGTGCTTGTTTGACTTGGAACTTTTGTTTCCCAACTTGTAATTGGAAGGGTGCCCCTAAGTCCTGCTCAACAAACCTTGGCTTCATTTTCTGTGAGGCTGGCTTGGTGTCAGTGGGCAGGACGGTTGTGGGTGACAGTGACAAATGGAGGTGGCTGTGCCTGAGCTGCAGGGCCCAGCAGAGCAGCCTGGGCAGGTCCTGCTGAGAGCAGAGCAGAGGAGAGTCCATATCCCACTGCTGCTCCAAAGGGATTCCAGGCTGGTTTGGGCTGGGAGGGATCTCACAAAGCTCCTGTCCCACTCCTGCCATGGCAGGGACACCTCCACTGTCCCAGGGACACCTCCCACTGTCCCAGGTGCTCCCAACCCTGTCCAGCCTGGCCTTGGGCACTGCCAGGGATCCAGGGGCAGCCCCAGCTGCTCTGGGCACCTGTGCCAGGGTGTTCCCGTGGGCACAGAGTTTGGGGTCATTGGGGTTGAGGTTATGTGTGGCACACAGTTTGGGGTCACTGACATATTTTATGAAAATCCTTTCGCCAGGATTTTTCTCCTGGGAAGCTGAGAAGCCTCAGAAAAGAAATGTAAACAAGAATGATCTGATTGCTTGGAATGTGGTCTGAAGGTTGCTCACCAAGAGGTGCATCTTTGATCGGTTCCATGTTAATTGTTTTTAACTAATGACCAATCCGAGTCCAGCTGTGTCAGGACTCTGGTCAGTCACAGGTTTTTATTATTCATTCTTTTCCAGCCTTCTGATGTATCCTTTCTCTTTCTTTAGTGTAGTTTTAGAATATAATATAATATAATATAATATAATATAATATAATATAATATAATATAATATAATATAATATAATATAATATAATATAATATAATATAATATAATATAATATAATATAATATAATATAATATAATATAATATAATACAATATAATATAATATAATATAATATAATATATATCAGCCTACTGAAACATGGAGTCAAGATTCTCATCTCTTCCCTCATCCTGGGGACCCTCAAACACCACCACAGGACTCTGGCCTAGATTTATATTCTGTATATTCAGTTGGCCTCATCATGCTCAGAATATCCAGTTGCCACTCCCAGGGGATGCTCTGGTCTGCATCCAGGGGATGCTCTGGTCTGGATCCAGCCCCAGAGGTGCCAGGGGAGGGCTGAGCACAGGGACACCTTCCCCAGGGCTAAAATCTGCTCCTCACCTGTGCTGGGACCTGCAGGTGTGGAGAAGAGCTCGTGGCCAGGATCCGCACTTGGAATGCAGCAAACAGCACAGGCCAGGGCTCTGATTAGCCTGATCTATCTGGGGAAGGCTTTTAATGAGCAGCTCGAGTCAGGATGTTCCAGAGATGGATGCATTCAAAGTGCTGCTTTCAGCAGTGCCTCGCACCCAGAGGCACATTCTGAGCTCCTTCTGAATGGGAACAAACACAGGGCAGGCCTTAAATCTTCATGGAAATTGTGGCAAACATCTGCAGCCGAGCCCAGAGCAGCGTGGGGAGCACTTCCAGCCTGAGCAGCACACGGGGAAGGGGCTCTGTGCCCCTGGCCCTGCTCCCCACAGGCTCCGCAGGGCTCTGCCCTTTCCTAAAGCCCAGCAGATCCAGGTTCCCTCTGGTTTATCAGAATCTTCCCCCAAAACCCAGGGGATCCAGGTTATCAGTGCCTTCCCCTATAGCCCAGGGGATCTAGGTTCGTTCTAGGTTATCAATGCCTTTCCTAAAGCGCAGGGGATCCAGGTTCCCTCTGGTTTAGCAATGTCATGCCCCAAAGCCCAGGTGATCCAGATTCATTCCAGGTTATCAATGCCTTTCCTAAAACCCCAGGGGATCCAGGTTATCAGAACTTTCCCCCAAAGCCCAGGGCATTCAGGTTCATTCTAGGTTATCAATGCCTTCCCTTAGAGCCCAGGGGATCCAAGTTCCCTCTGGCTTATCAGGGCCTTTCCTAAAGCCCAGGGGATCCAGATTCATTCCAGGTTTTCAGTGCCTTGCCCCAAAGCCCAGGGGATCCAGGTTCATTCTGGGTTATCAATGCCTTTCCTAAAACCCCAGGGAACTCCAGGTTATCAGAACCTTCCCCTAAAGCCCAGGAGGTCCAAATTACCCCCAGGTTTTCAACGCCTTCCCCCAAAGCCCAGGGAATTCCAGATTCTCCCAGGTTATCAGAACCCTCCCCCAAGGCCCAGGTGACCCAGGTTTATTCAAGGTTATCAATGCCTTTCCCAAAGCCCAGGTTCCCATCATATTTTCAGTGCCTTCCCCTCATCCCTCCTTCCCTTTCCCCTCTCTCCCTTCCCCCAGGTCAGCCGGGCTCTGCTCCAAACCTCCTCCTTTCCTCCTTGCCGGAATTAGGCAGCTTCTCCCGCAGATCCCCAGCACTGCTGGAATGAATTTGCCGAGGATCTGCGTGTGGAATGTGAGGAAGGCTCCCAGCCCCTGCTGCTCGCAGCTCGCGCTGTCGTTCGCAGCTGCTCAGGGCAACACAAAGCAGGTGGAAAACGATGCCCGGCCGTTCTCCAGCCCCTGCGCTTGGCTGCGAGAAACTGCTCAAGGTGCAGCTGGGTGAGGAATGAGGGGAAGCACCTGGAAAACGCCCAGAGCGTTCCAGGAATGGGGTTTTGCTGTCTCCATGCTCCTGCCAGCCCGTCCCCGGCATGGGGAGCCCAGGGCCTCCCTCCCAGGAACCCCAAAGGGTTAATAATGCCTGCTCTGAGCCGCCCCAAAATGTCAGAGCTTCCTCCTCAGAACATTTCCAGGGGAAGAAATGCTCGGTGCCCTGAAATGTCATTGCCAAGGGGAGGATCCCAGCTGGATGGGGGAGCTGAGAGTACAAAACTGCTCTGCTCTGAGGGATTTAGGATCCTCACCTTGGACACCAGCTGGTCTGTGAGGTGAGGGATTTAGGATCCTCACCTTGGACACCAGCTGCTTTGTGGGGTGAGGGATTTAGGATCCTCACCTTGGACACCAGCTGCTTCCCCTCAGAAGCTTCAGTATATTCATCACCTAAGGCGTCTGGCCTAGCAAGGAAAATTTTAAGGGAGTGGATTAATAACACCTAAATTGTGGGGTTTGCTGATATCTTAAAGTAGATGGGACTGTCTTCTATCTATCAGTGCCAGAAAAAGAGAATTCAGTAACTCTGGTATTTCTGAGGAAATGAACTTGGACACCAGCTGCTCCCCTCTGTGGGGTGAGGGATTTGTGATCCTCACTTTGGCCATGGCTGCATAGAGATGCTCCTCCAGTCCTGTGTCCTCAGGCAGAGCTTCCAGCTCCCCTGGGAATTTGGGGCTGCTGTGCCTGGGAATTTGGGGCTGCTGTCCCTGAGAAGTTGGGGCTGTTGTCCCTGGGAAGTTGTAACTGCCACAAATATTGATTTGCTTATCTCTTCCTAACTTTGCTGCTTTGGGCACCCACCCTCCCCCTTGCAGGGCTGCCGGGGCTGGGGATGTTCACCTGGGGACACAGCCTGGGCTCCCAGAGCCTCCTGCCTCCCTGAGCCTCACCAGCTGCTGCCTCTGGATGTTGGTTTGTTCTGCTCTCCTGAGCCTTGCCCTGAGCTGGGGAGTTTCAGGGTAATCTGTGTAAAAGAACCTCTGGGAAAGCTCTGCCCCACTTACGAGGCACAGGAGACAACAAAACATCCCCAGTGCAGATTTATCTGCCACTGAGCTTGGTGGGGGCTGCAAAGCAGCAACGTTTGCAGCAATTTCTGGTGTCTCACACCCAAATATCCCCCGTGACGGACGGACGGCTCATGTGCTAAAGCAGCTAGCCAGTGACAAATGTGAAAAAAAAGATTGAAGAAATAACTCAGAAAGTGTGGCTGTCGTGGGGAAACAGAGGAGGAGGTGGAGGGTGTGAGTGTGCACACACAGAGAGGAAAATGACACCTGCAGGAGCCACAGAGCAGCATCCAGAGCCTCGGGACGGGCACCAGGTGCCTGCTCCAAGAGTTTGGGTGGATTTAGCCTTCCTTGGGCCCAGAGCAGGCCCAGAGCCACGAGGCCAGCAGGGTGCTTATCATCCAGGTGATATCTGGAAACTGGGGGTTACTATGGCAACAGCTTTATTTTATTTTTTTTTTTAACTCAGTGGGTCCAGGTTCCCTCCAGGTTATCCATGTTTTTGCCCAAAGCCCAGGGGATCCAGGATCATTCCAGGTTATCAATGCCTTTCCTAAAACCCAAGCAAATTCTAGATTCCCTCTGGTTTATCAGTGCCTTCCCCAAAGCTCAAGTGACCCAGATCCCTCCAGGTTATCAAAATGTTTCCCCAAAGCCCAGGGGATCCAGATTAATTCCAGGTTATCAGAACCTTCCCCCAGAGCCCAGGGGATCCAGGATCAGGTTATTAATGCCTTTCCTAAAGCCCAAGGGATCCAGGTTATCAATACCTTTCCAAAGCCCAGGGAATTCCAAATTCCCTCCAGGTTATCAATGCCTTCCCCCAAAGCCCAGGGGATCCAGGTTCATTCCAGGTTATCAATACCTTTCCAAAGCCCAGGGAATTCCAGATTCCCTCCAAGTTCTCAGTGCCTTCCCCCAAAGTCAAGCTCTTCAACCTGCAGTTAAGTAGCTTCAGTTAAAGCTGCTGAGAGTTTCCTCAGGGAGCAAAGCCAAGCAAGCCCACTGTCTAAGCAGCTGCGCCATTCTGTAGCTTTGGACAGGTAAAATCATTTCTGTAGCAGGTCTGAGTCTCCCTGTTTGCCTCTCCGTGTCCTGCCAGATCAATTATTGTTTGTTACCTCCATTAGATCTTCAGGAGAAAGGCAGAAACACAATCTTTTTCTTCCATTAATCAGGGCAGTTTACAGAAAACATCAATTTAAAAATGTTAAGGCCAATTTGCAACTGGTATTGACAACAATTAAATTGGCCTCCAGAAAGTTGCTTTTTGACACAGTGAAGAATGAAATCTTTATAAGCACATTGTGTGTGCTGGGCCTCTCCTGGCTCCTGATTGCTGATCCTATCACACTCCATGGAAGTGTAAACAGAGGTGAGGAGCTGGAAGCAGAGCTCCATTAGAGTGTGCCAGAATCAGTAAAGTCCCCTCCCCTCTTGCTGGACCGCTGCCCAGATATTGCAACTCAATCTATGCTCTGCCTCCATCACTATCAGCTTCCTTTAGTTCCCAGCTGGGTTATTTTCACTTTAAACTGCACAAAAATGTCCTGGAACAAAGGCTGGCTGCTTTATCCTTGGCATTGTCACCTGGAGCAGTGAACTGTAGAGGGGCCCAGGTACCACAGCCCCCACCAGCGCAGTGACCACAGGGTCTGAGGGACCCTTGGCATGGAGAACCAGCTCAGCTTGCAGAGGTGACAGTGCCATTCACATTCTCTGAACAAAGAGATAATTCTTTCACAGATTTTCTCCTGGAGAAGCACAGAGAGAAGAAGAGAAAACAATTCTTATCTCTACTTGCTGCCCCTGTAGTTTTTGCACGTGTGGAATGTGTTATGGAGATTGTTCACCTGAAGGGATTTGGTCAATTGGATTCTGCTGAGGATTGCTTGGATTCCTTGGCCAATCACTCAAAGCTGTGTCCTGGCTGTCTCCAGACAGTCATGGGTTTTTCTTTAGTGTTCTTTAATAGTAGTACAGTATTCTTTACTATAGTATAGTAAAATGTAATATAGTTTAATAAAGCAATTGTTCAGCATTCTGAGTCAATGGAGTCAGGTGCCAATAACTTCCTTTGGTGGGGGTCACAGTGTTTTACTTGGGAATTGAGTGCTTCTTGCCTCACTTCCCCTTCCCTGAAGCTTTGACACCCTCAGCCCCTCTGACCTGAAAGGCTGCCCAGGGTTATTTATTGGAGCAGCCCTGAGAGGGAGCAATGCCCTCCTCCAGGAAAGGACGCATCAGCTCGTGCTGTTTGATTTAAAATATCTGAGGAGGAAGGGAAAGGGAGTACATCTGTCACAATCTCACTTACAATCAGTGAAGTTAATGGAAAGATTCCTTCTGACTCTCCTGGGCTTTGGACAAGGCTCTGTGCTGCAACATTAGCAAATAATGAAGTTCACATCTCATCAAATCCTCCTCAGGAAAATAACTCTGAAATATGTGGCTGGCCTTTTGCAGCTCTCTCCCCAAATCTGTCCCTGCTTTGTCAGCTCTGCCAGCACCTCTATCTCTGGTGGTAAATCACTTCTGTGGATAAGAGCTGCTCTCTAAAAGACCCCCCACAGATGTTCCACCACTGCCACTCCCAGTACTGCCCCAGGGCTCAGAGATGCTCCTCCCAAAAGCACTGGGGTAAATATTGAATATCCAGAACGTGGCTTTCAGTGTCTGCCCATGGAACCTGAGAATCTCCTGAGCTGGAGCCACAGGGATCACCCAGTGCCACCCCTGGCCCTGCCCAGACCCCCAAAATCCCTCCCTGGGCATCCCCAAAGGCTTCTGGAGCTCTGTGCCCATTCCCTGGGGAGCCTGGGCAGTGCCAGCACCTCTGGGGGAGAACCTTTCCCTAAATCCATCCCAAACTCCCCAACAACCCCACCCTGGGCATCCCTGGATGTCCAAAGGCTCCTGGAGCTCTGGCAGCCTTTGTAGAATCATGGAGTCATAGAATCATGGAGTCATACAATCATGGAATTGTAGAATCATGGAATTGTAGAATCATGGAATTGTAGAATTCCACGGGCTGTGCCAATTCCCTGGGGAGCCTGGGCAGTGCCAGCAGCTCTGGGGAAGAACCTTTCCCTAGATCCGTCCCCAAACTCCCCATGCCCAGCCCCAGCCATGCCCTGGGTGCTGTCCCTGTCCCCGGGGAGAGTCCCCTGTCCCCAGAGCCCTGGGGAGCTCTGTCCTCTCTGCATCCCCCCTGGCAGCCCCACAGCACAGAGCCAGAGCTGTCCCCTCCCTCTGAGGCTGCTCTCTGCGTGTTTCTCCTCCCTGGTGCCCATCCCAGAGGCCCTGCAGGGCTCCAGGTGTGGCACAGCTGGAGCAGCTGTCCTGTCCCACCTGCACTGCCAGTCTTGAAGGCACGGAACATGATATCCAGCATAAACAGAACACACAAACGGGGATGCAAGTATCACAACGTCCCCCTAGGACAGCAGCCCACCCTGGTCACTCCTTGGGGACCCTCTCTGGTGGCACACGAGCTCCCAGCCCTGTGTTCAGTGGCAGGTGACACCTGTGAACATCGCTCCAACATAATTGTCACAGTGATCCTTGGTGCAGCTGATGAAATATTCACCTTGCAGCAGCTGCCAGGCCATGAATGTTTCACTGACTCCTGAATTGTTGATGAGCTTTAATTGCACTGCCCTCTGCCATCAGGGCTCTGCTGGGGCACCTGCAACGAGCCACAGCTCCTGTGCCCTGCTCCTGAGGGCACCCCTGGCCACAGGGCAGGGGGTGGCACAGCACTGACCCCCAGCAGGGCCCCCATCCCACCCCCTAGCGTGGCCTGGGGTCCCCAGAGCCGCCGTGCTGTGCGACAGGCTCGGGTGGCACTGCTGTGCCCCAGCTCACACCCTGGGGCCTCTGCAGCCAGTCTGGGCACAGCAGCAGCACTCAGAGGGTGGCTCCTTCTGGGTGCCTCCCTGAGGGATGCTGAGACACAGCACAGCCCCTCTGGGGGATGTGAATTGACGCTGGCAGGGGGCTATTCACAGACCGCAAACGGGACGGGGCTGCTGGGAACGTGCCTTGAGCTGGTTTGTTTTCCAGCATCAGTCTCATTCCATGGCTATGACAATGGGAAGATGCTAGTAGCTTACATTTTAGGCAGCAGACACAGAACTCAA